>NC_047084.1:379229053-379444053 GCF_902459505.1 Geotrypetes seraphini
CCCTGAGCCTCCTTTTTTCCAGAGAGAAGAGCCCCAGTTTATCCAGCCTCTCAGCATATGGGAAGTTTTCCAGTCCTCTTACCAGTTTCGTTGCCCTCCTTTGGACTCTCTCAAGAACTGCCATGTCCTTCTTGAGGTGCGGCGACCAATATTGAACGCAGTATTCCAGATGTGGGCGCACCATCGCTCGATACAGCGACATGATGACTTCCCGCGTCCTGGTTGATATGCCCCTCTTGATGATGCCCAGCATCCTGTTGGCTTTCTTCGAGGCTGCTGCACACTGTGCGGATGGTTTCATGGATGGATCCACTAGCACACCCAAGTCTCTCTCAAGTCCGGTGTCTTCCAGCAATCTCCCCCCCATTTTATACTCGAACAACGGGTTCTTTTTCCCTATGTGCATGACCTTGCATTTATCTACGTTAAAGCGCATTTGCCATTTGTTTGCCCAGTCCTCCAGCTTATCGAGGTCCCTTTGCAGTTCCTCACACTCCTCCCTGGTCCTAACTCTGGCGCAGAGCTTGGTATCGTCTGCAAATTTTATAACCTCACACTTTGCCTCCGTTTCCAGGTCATTGATAAATATGTTGAAGAGTAGTGGCCCCAGCACCGATCCCTGCGGCACACCGCAGGGATCGGTGCAGGGTATTACTACCGCAGGGTATTACTACCAGAACGAAAGAAGTTATCCTGCCATTGTATCGGGCAATGGTGCGTCCGCATCTGGAGTACTGCGTCCAATATTGGTCGCCGTACCTTAAGAAGGATATGGCATTACTCGAGAGGGTTCAGAGGAGAGCGACACGTCTGATAAAAGGAATGGAAAACCTTTCATACGCTGAGAGATTGGAGAAACTGGGACTCTTTTCCCTGGAGAAGAGGAGACTTAGAGGGGATATGATAGAGACTTACAAGATCATGAAGGGCATAGAGTGGAGAGGGACAGATTCTTCAAACTTTTGAAAAATAAAAGAACAAGAGGGCATTCGGAAAAGTTGAAAGGGGACAGATTCAAAACGAATGCTAGGAAGTTCTTCTTTACCCAACGTGTAGTGGACACCTGGAATGCGCTTCCAGAGGACGTAATAGGGCAGAGTACAGTACTGGGGTTCAAGAAAGGATTGGACAATTTCCTGCTGGAAAAAGTGATAGAGGGGAATAGATAGAGGATTACTGCACAGGTCGTGGACCTGTTGGGCCGCCGCGTGAGCGGACTGCTGGGCACGATGGACCTCAGGTCTGACTCAGTGGAGGCATTGCTTATGTTCTTATAACCCATATTTGTGGCTTCTGTCATATCCAGCAATGGGGTCTTAACTAGGGTTTCCAGATTTTCCATTTGGAAAATCCGGACCCCTTAGACCCATCCCCAGCTGTCCGAACGTCTGGCAACCCTAGTCATAACCCCCAGGAAAGAAGGACACCAGGAGGCAGGGAATCCTCCTAGAGAATGAGGAGCATAAACAGCTTCTGTTCCCCTTGCCTTGTGTTCCAGGTCACTAATCTGCCTAATTTATTTCCTTTGTATTGTATTGTCATATATCTTGTACTCTGCTTTTAATCCAAGGGTTGCAAGGACCATAAACAAAGAAGCCTTCATATTAGAAGGGAGATTAAGATTTATAATTAGAATCCCTAGTACCATTGTTGATTTAAAAATAAGGGCCTGTTTTACAAAGCCACGCTAGCGGCTTCAGGGCTGTAACTGCGCTGCAGCCACTAGCGCGGCTTTGTAAAACAGGCCCTAAGCTTTTACACGCCTTCCTAAAATGATTATAAGATGGAATTGAGATTTAGGGCTCCTTTTACAAAGCTTCATTAGTGGTTTAACACGCGTAATAGCATGCGCTAATTTGCCGGCCGCGCTAGCCACTACCATCTCCTCTTGAGCAGGCGGTAGTTTTTCGGCGAGCGCAGGGGTTAGCGCGCGCTAAAAATGTATGTGCGATAAAGCCGCTAACGCGGCTTCGTAAAAGGAGCCCTTAATCTATGAGCACTTCAAGATGGAGCTCTGTTTAGAGAATAGCATAAATCATATAACTTCATCTGAATTCAAACTGTAAAAATTCTTATAAACCATGCAAGCTTACGAACTTTTACTGTTGTTTTATGGATGCTCTGCTGTGACATCACCATTATTTGTTGTTTATTTTTTATGCTTGAAAATAAATAAAACTTTTTGAACTTAAAAAAAAACCCAAAAACCAACACAAGTCTATTTTAAGCCAATGCAATTTGTTTAGAAGTAGAGTATTTTCACCAAAAGAGAAGATTGCGAATAAAACAAGGAGGAGAAGGAAAAACAAAGTAACAATAGCCAGGAATTTTTGATGCAATAGGAGTAAATCAAAGTGCAGAGGCAGGAAGAGGCAAAATCCCTGTAGTGCCTTTGGTCTTGCGTGGTGGCTAACGGCCTCTTTTACAAAGCCGCGCAGCAACAGCCCCAAAGCCCTTTAAATCTCTGTGGGCTTCGGGGCCGCTAGCGCGGCTTTGTAAAAGAGGCCGTAAGTGTGAGAGTAGAGATTAATGACAGTTAAAAAACAGACATCAAAAATAATGCCTAGAATTGTGAGAACAGTAGCTGTCCTGCATTCAGTTCTCTAGTGAAAACTGATTGTGAAACAGATTTTGTGGTGTATTGTTTGTCCTTGCAGAAAGTTATACATTGGACAAACTTCACGGAAATTTCATCCCAGAGTGAATGAACATCGTAGTGCCATCACTAGATGTATAATGGAGTGCCCATGGCGCAGCACTGTGTCTAACATTCTCACCAGTTCTGTGAACTCAAATGGGCATAGAGGCGACTTGTGTTTTTCCAGGCATTTATCATCATAGGACTCTCAGGGAACCCTGAAGAAGACATCTTATCGAAACACGGACCATATTGGGTCCTGCGCTACTAACAGACTAGGTCCTTATGATTTGTATGTGGATTATTTACTATTTTTTTATGTGGAGCAATTTACTGTATAATTGACATGAAGACTGCCAACCAAGTGGAGAAGGCTTCATCAAAGGCAAGACAAATGATGGGTTGTATCCGAAGAAGCTTTATCAGCCGGAAGCCCGAAGTTATTATGCCGTTGTACAGATCCATGGTGAGGCCTCATCTGGAATATTGTGTACAATTCTGGAGGCCACATTACCAAAAAGATGTACTGAGAGTTGAGTCGGTTCAGACAATGGCCACCAGGATGGTCTCGGGACTCAAAGACTCCCGTATGAGGAAAGGCTGAATAAATTGCAGCTATACTCACTCGAAGAACGTAGAGAGAGAGGAGACATGATAGAGACGTTTAAATATATCACCGGCCGTATTGAGGTGGAGGACATCCGCTGAAAATCAGGGGTGGGAAATTTCATGGCGACACCAGGAAGTTCTTCTTCACCGAAAGAGTGGTCGATCGTTGGAATGAACTTCCGCTTCAGGTGATTCAGGCCAGCAGCGTGCCAGATTTTAAAAGGAAATGGGATACACATGTGGGATCTCTAGGGAGGTAAAAAAAAATGTAGAGGGGATACACATGTGGTATCTCTAGGGGGGTAAATTCAAGGGGGTGGGGTTGTTAGAGTGGGCAGACTAGATGGGCTATAGCCCTTTTCTGCCATCATCTTCTATGTTTCTATGTTTAATTGGAACTTTGACTATATTAAAGTCCATTTCAGGATCATCGTTAGTCCACAGTGTTTTTTTCGCTTTGGTTTGGATTTTTCTCTCTGTGGATTCTTTGAGATCAATTCTCTTTGGTTTGAGTTGTTATTGACCATGTCATTCAAAACCAACGTGGAGGGAATAGGAAGCTTTTGCTCCTGAGGAGGGAACAATCATGGATATACAAGCTACATACAGTACAGCCTGCTGGATTAAGCGCATCCATAAACTGGGCATATTTTTACTAACAATATGCATTCCAGTGCGTTTATTATGTTTGTTTCAGAGTTTTGATTTTTCCTTTGGTCATTTTCATTGTGCTCATTAAGCGCTAGCTACAATGTTTCTTCTTAGATCACTGTTTAACAAAGTTGCATTCTCAGCCAATCACATTATGGCAAGATCGTGATTGACTTATGGCTGTTTTTTAAAAGCAATGCTGTGGTGCCATTTTTTTCACTAAAGAATTGAATTCCGGGACAGCTACTCTTCTCGCAATTCTAGGTATTATTTTTGACGTCTGTGTGACTTAAAAGGCATTATAAGTTTTTTAAACTTATGTTCTTTTTTGTAGAGCCCTGAAGAAACGATTGTAATATCGTGAAATGTTGGCAGTGGCAACTTAGGGCTCCTTTTACAAAGGTATGCTAGCGTTTTTAGCGCACGCACTGGATTAGCGCGCGCTAGCCGAAAAACTACCGCCTGCTCAAGAGGAGGCGGTAGCGGCTAGGGCACGCTATTCTGTGCGTTAAGGCCCTAACATGCCTTTGTAGAAGGAGCCCTTAAAGCAGTATAGTTTTAGTACTTTAGCATTTAAAACATGATAGAAGCAGCGGACGAGATCGGCAGCATTAAAGCCTCTGAGAGATAAGTCCAGTGTGCTTTCCTTTTCTGACAAACTTTTGAATCATTTATTTAGATTAAAATTACATTATGCTACATTTGCAATAAGGGTTTTTCTGGCTGATGATTGAAGCATGAGGGGGAGCTGATAACTTTATTTAGCTCTCTGTCATAGCCCTGGTGCAGAATGAGCATCTCGTGGCTTCTGAGGCCTTTTCCCTTATTCATTGTTTCTCTCTAGATTTATCTGAGGGTGAATTTTTGGCAAGACACTCAGCATATAACTGGAGGGTGTGTTGATGATATATGTTTGAACTAAATACACAAATATATAAATAAGATGCTAAATGGTGTGCATATTTAAAAAAAAAAAAAAAAAAGCAGATGAAGTAAGCAAATGAGCCAAGTCTAAAGAAAAAGACTAGACAGGTAAGATGTATGGCATTCATTGAGAATATAGATATAACAGAGACCTGGTGGAAGGAGAATGACCATAGAAAACACTGATATCAGTTTATAAATTATATTCATACGATAAGTGGATCAAATTGGTTGAGGGGTAACAATAATGGCCTGATTCTATAAATCGCACCCAGAGGCACCTAACTGAACTTAGGTGCCAGTAGGCATCATAATATAAGGCATTGGTATATTAGGCCAGGGCTTTCAGGAGATTCAGTGAATCCCTAGCTCTACAGCCCTGCTTTTTAAATTTTTTTTTGTACTTTTTGTTTGAATTAGTTTGATTTGTTAAGTAGGCAACCTGCATCAAACAAAATGTAAACAAAGAAACAACAAAAAAAAAAGCTGGGCTATTGGGCTGGGGATTCTCCAAACCCCTGAAGCCCCTGGCTGTACTGATCTGAATTTGATTGGCTAAGCATCATGTGCCTGTTGCCCGCTCAACCAATCAAATTCGGAGCAGTGTCCTCAGGGCCTTTAGGGGGTGGGGTTTCATTAAAAATTTGATAAAACGCTAATCATAAATTCTAAGCGTTTTAGAATATAAAATTTAAAAAGGGGTCCAGTTATCAAACTTTTAATGACATAACATTACTTACATGGAACAATAAGATGGTGGGGAGAAATACAATTTAAAAGAAAGAGAGAACAATTAACGATAATAACATAGGGAAAGGGGAAAAATACATTTTATATAGGAAATGAATTTTTATATTGAAAATGAGCTAGAAATGTTCCATAGACCAATTAACAGTCATATGCGAATTTAAATAAAAAGCTTTTAAGGCCACCCTGAATGCATGCCACTGCACCTAACACAGACGCCTACTAATATCTGAGTTATACCATGCCTATTCTCCACCCCTAACTATACCTACTTTGCAGGTAAGCGCAAGAAGGCGCACATAGGAACCTTGACTTAGACGTTGCTAGGCACCATGCTGAATTCAACTTTAATGTTTTTTAATTGTTTTTTTAATGGGGTTTTCAATTAAAACGCCAAGTAAACTAAGTAAAAAAAATATTGACTTGCGCACGGAATTTGGCTAGGAACCGGTGATCTAGGCGCTATTTATAGAGCAGCAGAGAAGTCCTACGGAAAATAAAATACACTATGGAATCTTTATGAGCAAAAATTCCATGTGTGGCTGGAAAAAGTACAGTGGTGAGGTATATTATGACACACCTGGCCAGGATGAAGCAATTGACAATGACAAGCTAACAGAAATTGGAAAAGCAAATAAAATTGGCAACACAACAATAATGGGAGATTTCACTTAGCCCAGAAAAAAATTGATTAAATGTCTCACCCAGACACGCTAAAGAGATAAAGACTCTCGATGCTAGAAATGACTACTTAAGGAAGCTGCTGGTCTCGAGACTGATGATAGGGAGGGACCGATCTAGATCTACTCTAGAGAACGACACGGTGACAAAATTCATCACCGTCCCCGTCCCCGCGGATAACCGCGCTAAACCATCTTCATGTCATTCTTTAAGGAGAGAGGGAAGAATCAGAGTATGAATGGCCACAACCACTGACCCGCAAGCTTTGCTTTGAAGAATGCTGGTGTAGAAGGACTGAGGTTAAAATAGACACTTAAAAAATGACATGGGATTATTTCCTGCGGTTATCCGCAGGACGGGAACAGTGATGAATTTTGTCACCGTGTCATTCTCTAATCTACTCCTCACTGCAATGCAGGATCTAGTGGGAGGTATCAGCAGAAGAGCCACCTGCAATAGTGATCACAACATATTCAAGTTTAATTTAATCACAGAGGAAACCTATTGTAATAGCATTTAACTTTACAAAGGGGAACTCCTGTATGACCAGTCTAAGAAATGAGAAACCATCTAAAAGGAGCAGTTACAAAGATTAAGGGCTCCTTTTACTAAGCTGCGATAGTGTTTTTAGCGCGTGCAGGATTTTAGCACGTGCTAAACCCACGCTACGCAGCTAGAACTAACACCAGCTCAATGCTGGCATTAAGGTCTAGCGCGCGGCAATTCAGAGCGCGCTAAGCGCGCGCTAAAACCGCTATCGCAGCTTAGTAAAAGGAGCCCTACATATTTGCATTAAGTAATAACGCTGTTTTTTTTAAAAAAAACATCACTTTGGAAGTTCAAACTAGATACATTCCATTCATTAGAAAAGGTAGAAAGAAGTGCTAAAGATTTTTGGCATGGTGAGCTGAAGATGCTGTTAAAGATAAGACAGTCTTTGATAATGGAAACTGGATCCAAATTGAAAAAAAAAAAAGCAACCGGAAAGCTGAAGTGCAGGTCCCAGGAGGTTCCGGACCCGGCTGGCTGTGCACCCCCCCTAGGGCATGCACCCGGGGCGGTCCGTCCCCCGCCCTTGGTACGCCACTGCTATTAAGTGCTACTGAAAATTAGCAGTTAGCCTCAAACAGGTGTGTTTTTTTTTTTTAGTTCAAATAATTTTATTATTATTTTAAAAAATATAAATCCATACCAGTCAAAAAGTGATGTACATGAAAACATAAATATGCCTCCAATATCATAAACATGCGTATACAAGGAATCAAAGGAAAGAAGGAAATAAGGAAGAAGGATATCACTCTACATCTTAGCTTACATAGTAATTAGAAACATATCAAATGTATAATGTAGAATACAGAACAATTCACAAACAGGTGTTTTATCTAGCCAGGAGCTGCTTCTGACTGGCTAAATTGCTTTCAGTATCGACCTCACAGTTTGTTTTTTTGTTTTTTTTTTAAATTACTCAATGCCTTAAAACTGCCAGATATTCTTTCAAAGGCAGAATAGGCAATTCCTGTTTTACACAGCTGTAAATATGCTTGTAACTTTTCAAAGAGGTCTGTCAGAGCTGCTTTACTTCTAATCAAGTAGATATACTGCAGCACAGCAGACACACATTAATACAACAGATTCCTAATTCTGAAGCGCTCTACAGTGCAGGGTAATTAGCTCTCACTTAATGCTATTTCTATTTCCCTTATGGGGTAATTATGATATGACTGATGGAGGAATGATTTCACATTTGGGGGGGGGGAGGGTAATTTTTTGTTGTTGTTGTCATTTTGAAAAATGAACACGGAGAAGAACTTTATCCTCTAAAACAAGAAGGCACACTGCCCCCGTTTTATTGTGAGACCAAGAAAAAAAAGCTCGTATTGCCTTTCTACCAGGGTACTCCTTTTCGAAAAATTGGAAATATGGCCTTTATAAGTGAGCCGCGTATCAGTGTTCTTTGAACTGAAGGGAGATAATGAAGTCGAGCACAGAGCAGAAATTATACAATTCCGACAGCCCGCGTCATGCTTACATTTGTCATGAGCACCATGACCAAATCATGGACAAAATGTAAAGCTCCCACTCGGGCCCACACTGCCTTCTAGCCCTTGTATCCCAGGATTTAATTAGCAGCTTCCTGGAAAGAAGTAGCAAAACCTGTGAATGTTTTCCGCTAAGGCAGGGGTGTCAAAGTCCCTCCTCTGCAATCCAATCGGGTTTTCAGGATTTTCTCAATGAATATGCATGAGATCTATTAGCATACAATGAAAGCAGTGCATGCAAATAGATCTCATGCATATTCATTGGGGAAATCCTGAAAACCTGACTGGATTTGTGACCCTCGAGGAGTTTTATTTTTATTTTTCTTTCCAGCTTATGATTTATCTGTAATCTTATCTATTGTTTTGCCTTTTGTCTTTGTTTTGTTCTATTTCTATCATTTAAATTACTCCAGAATTCTACTGTTCAACGGTTCCCTCTTCTGCATATATTTCTTTCCCTCCTTTCTTCTACCTTCCAAAGTATTTAGATCAATGCTGTCTTGTTAAAATGTTTATTTTTATTTTATTTTTCCTCTATCTCTACTTCTCACTTCTCTATTACCCTCCAGGTACTTTAGTAAGATTGTGAGCCTTCGGGACAGTAAGGGAATTTTTCAAGTACCTTTCTTATTTTTAATCCTAATGTATATTTTCTGTAAACCGCTTAGAACCTAACGGATGTAGCGGTATATAAGAAATAAATTACATTACATTACATTACTTTGACACCCCTACGCTAGGGCATTCTCTTCTCCGGCTGGAGAGCTCCCTACTGAAATGCATTCTGCTATTTCCATGTGCTGCAAAAAAGCACAGAGAGGAAAGCTGCTGGTGGTGGTGGTGGTAGTGGTGCTGGGGAGGAAGGGGGCACAGCATTTTAAGTGGAGAAAAGAATGTAGAACAGGAAATGAGATGTTTCTCTGACTTACGAAGGATTTAAAATTGAAGGTCATACACAGCACAGCGGGTTCTCTGAGGAAGCCATTGGGCGAAACGCGTCAGAACCTTGCCGGACCACCGCTGTATGGACATTTAAGTTAAGTTTTTTGAGTTCATTATTTTTTGAGTTTCAAGTCGTTTGGATATTTAACTTTTGGATATTTAACGTTTGTATCGTATTTCACCATATTTACTATGAAGTATTTTTAATCACCTTTCTACCACAAAAGTTGGTGCAATGATAGATTCAGTGAAAGACTCTATAGGGGCTTGTCCCCCATTTTGAGCATTTCCATTCCATTCTTGGATTCTGAGCACCATCATGGTTAAAAGGTATTAAAAGTCTTTTTTGTTCCTTTTTGAGTTTTGTTGATATTCCACTTTTGGAACAAAGATCTTTGTATATTCACTTACCCAGTTGTTTGTATTGAACATAATGTAATGTAATTTGTAATGTAATTTATTTCTTATATACCGCTACATCCGTTAGGTTCTAAGCGGTTTACAGAAAATATACATTAAGATTAGAAATAAAACATGCACATGAATTATAAAAACAGAAAACAAATTCCTACTCATTCTAGATAAATAAAACAGGATATCCAATCGTACTTGCTCAACTTTAACATATTAGAGACAATGTCACAAAGTGTTGCCGGTACTACAACCACTACTACTACACTTCTCCCTTCGTATTCGCTGTGATAGGGGATTAACAGAACCGCAAATACAGAAAAACCGCAAATAACTTTTTCATATGTTATTCGCTGTTTTCTATTAAAAACCATCGTGAATATGGTGAAACCGTGTATAATATGGTGGGAGACCTGGCCTGTTCCTGAAGGAGAGGCAAAACACGGTGAAGAAAGTGCTGGGAATCAGCGATTTCTCTGTGCAAGCTGATGTAATTGTGGGGGGGGGGGGGGAGCCAGCAAACTAAAAACTGTGAATAATTGAAACCGCGATTGCTGAAACCGCGAATACGGAGGGAGAAGTGTACAGTAAAACCTTGGATTGCAAGTAACTTGGTTTGCAAGTGTTCTGCAAGACAAGCAAAACATTTGATTAAATTTTAACTTGATATACAAGCAAGGTCTTGCAATACAAGTACATACAGTATACACACATCACAACTGAGCCGATGGTTCTTCTCTCTCTGACGCTGCAGGAGTGTACTGACTGCTCTAAATGAGTGAGGTCTTGTAATGCAATTATTTTGTATTAAAGTTTTGGGGTTGTGGAACGAATCGTCTGAGTTTCCATTATTTCCTATGGAGAAATTTGCTTTGATGTACGAGTGGCTTTGGATTATAAGCATGCTTCTGGAATGAATTATGCTCGCAAACCAAGGTTTTATTGTACTTCTCATTTCTATAGTACCACTAGACAAATACAGTGCTGTACACATTATCCCCATAACTCTCTAAATGGCGTCCCATCCCTTTTATCATTTTTGTCACCCTTCTCTCCACCTTTTCTAATTCCGCTATATCTTTTTGAGATATAGCGGCCAGAACTGCACACAGTATTTGAGGGGCAGCTGTACCATAGAGCGATACAAGGGCATTATAACATTTTCATCTTTGTTTATCATTCCTTTCCTCATAATTCCTAACATTCTATTTGCTTTCTTAGCAGCCGCCGCACATTGAGCTGAGGGTTTCAACGTATCCTCAACAATGACACCTAAATCCTTTTCCTGGGGCAGTGATTTCTAACACAGAACCCAGCATCACATAGCTATAGTTCTTTCCCACATGAATCACTTTGCACTTGCTCACATTAAACACTATCGGCCATTTTAATGCCCAGTCTCCCAGTCTTACAAGGTCCTCTTACAATTTTTCACAATTCTCTTATGATTTAATAATTTTGAATAACTTTGTGCCATCAGCAAATTTAAACCCCCTCCCCTCTCTTTTACCAAAGCATAGCGCAGTTTTTAGTGCCGGCTGCAGCAGTAACAGCTCCAACACTACGCTTTTGTTAAAAAAGGGGGGGTAATTATCTCACTAGTTATTGCTGTCTCTAGATCAGGGGTGCCCATAAGGTCGATCGCGATCGACCAGTAGATCACAAAGGCAACGCGAGTCGATTGCGGAGCCCATCCAGGGCTCTGTGATAGACTCTGGTTGCCTTCGCGTTCTACCTGCTTCCCGATGCTGTAAAGAGGATGTTGAAGTGCCGGGCCGGCAAACCTTCCTCACCCGAGGTCAATTCTGATGTTGGAGAGGAAGTTCTGGGCCAACCAATTGCTGCCTGGCTGGCCAAGAACTTCCTCTACGAAATTACAATTGGCGTCGGGTTGGGAAGGCTGGGTCCGGCACTTCTGCATCCTTTTTACAGTGTGGAAGCAGGGAAAGCTCAGAATGCAGTGGTGGCCTGTTCCCCAATGGAGGTGGCGATGGCTTGGGGGGAGGGGAGGGAGAAAGAAAGGGAGACAGAAAGAAAGAAGGGAAACAAAGTGATGGGGACAAAGAAAGAAAGGGGGCATGGAGAGAGAAAGACAGAAAGAAAGGGGGCAGGGAGACAGAAAGAAAGGGGGCATGGAGAGGGAAAGTCAGGGAAACAGAAAAAAGGGGACATGGAGAGAGACGACAGGGAGACAGAAAGAAAGGGGGCATGGAGAGAGACCGGGACAAAGAAAGAAAGGGGGCATGGAGAGAGAAAGAAAGAAAGAAAGGGGGCAGGGAGAGGGAAAGACTGGGAGATAGAAAGAAAAGGGGCATGGAGAGAGAAAGACAGACAGACAGACAGAAAGGGAGCATGGAGAGAGAAAGACAGACAGAAAGAAAGAAAGAAAGGGGGTTTGGAGACAGAAAAAAAGGGGACATGGAGAGAGAAAGACAGACTGACAGAAAGAAAGGGGGGGGCAGGGAGACAGAAAGAAAGAAGGGGGCAGGGAGAAAGAAAGGGGAGGGGGCAGGGACAGAGGAAGAAAAAGTTGGTGGAGGGAATGTGGTCTGGAGGAGAGGAAGCATACAGGAGGCTGAAAGAAGGGAAGAAATATTGGATGCACAGTCAGAAGAATAAAGTGCAACCAGAGACTCATGAAATCACCAGACAACAAAGGTAGGAAAAATTATTTTATTTTCAATTTAGTGATCAAAATGTGTCTGTTTTGAGAATTTATATCTGCTGTCTACATTTTGCACTATGGCCCCCTTTTACTAAACCGCAATAGCAGTTTTTAGCACAGGGAGCCTATGAGCATCGAGAGCAGCGCGGGGCATTCAGCGCAGCTCCCTGCGCTAAAAACCGCTATTGCAGTTTAGTAAAAAGGGAGGGGGTATATTTGTCTATTTTTGTATAGTTGTTACTGAGCTGACATTGCATAAAGTCATCTGCCTTGACCTCTTTGAAAACCCCGGAATATAAATGATAATTAACATTTTCTCTGCGTACAGTGTGCTTTGTGTTTTTTTTAAAATTTTATTGTTGGTAGATCATTTTGACTTGGTCATTTTAAAAGTAGCTTGCAAGCCCAAAAAGTGTGAGCATCGCTGCTCTAGATCACTGATATTTAAAAAGCAGTGGTCCCAGCACAGACCCCTGGGGAACCCCACTATTTACCCTTCTCCATTGAGAATATTGACCATTTAACTCTACTCTCTGTTTTCTATCTTTTGACCTGTTCTTAATCCATAATAGGACATTACCTCCTATCCCATGACTTTTTAATTTCCACAGAAGCCTTTCATGAGGTACTTTTTCAAATGCTTTTCGAAAATCCAGATACACAATATCGACTGGGTGGCCAATATTCAAACCAGGCTGATTCCCGCAGTTGGTGCTAACCCCGGATATTCAACACCAGGCATTGAATATATTCTATCTATTTATGGCCACTAAAAACTTAGCTGGCCATGCCAATATTCAGAGTTGGCTTGCTACATGTATAGCAGCCAAAGACAGACCAGCTACTTGAGACCCGCTACTTAAGAGACCCGATTTCAGTGCTCGACATAGCCAGCCAGTGGTCTGAATTTTGTGAGTAGCTGGCTAAGTCACGCGATATAGCTCGCTATCCGCTAACTGTTAATATTCATGCTGAATATTAGTGCTTAGGCAGAGTAAATAGCACTGAATATCAAGCAGAGTGGATTTATCGAGTAGCTGGACATTTAGAGGCACCATCCCCATTAGCACTTGAAAAACACTTATTGGATCCCTGTAAAATATTGCATTGTATACAGTATAAATTACTCTTAGTTCCTATGAGCACTGGAGCAGTTACCGCCATTGCTGGCACTAAAACCCACGCTATGCGTTCATAAAAGACGGGGTAACTTCTATAGATATGTTTAAGGAAAACCTGAAAACTTATATCTTCTCTGATGCATATTCCCAACTCTAATGGATAGCGCTGTTGGTATCATGAAAAACAGAAGAAATTTCCCAATGTGTTTTCCCTCCTTTACCTTTTCTATTACATTTGTAGTTCTTTCCCCCAAACCTTATTTTCATACTCTATGGCCTATTCAGGCCTTTGAGTATGGCTGCTGCTGCTGTTTCTGCAGGGCCGAAGACTGGCTGCAAAGGTACACTGGGTATGGGGGACCTGAGACAAAGAGAGAGTGACGAGTTGTCAGACCATATTCGGGGGGGGGGGAGGGAGGAGAGGGGGGGTGCAGGAGGGAATTAAGAAAATTTGAGCATCTGTGGATTTTGGTATCCACAGAGAGTCCTGGAACTAATCCCTTGCGGATACCAAGGGACAACTGTATATCAGGAATCTGCAGTAATCTCTCCATGCTTTGGTGTGATTCAGAAGTCTACATTATATTATGATTCAGAAACCTCAAGTTTTATTTCAAATTGATGGAGATTAGTGGTAAGATTACTCTACATTTAGGTTAGTGGGTAAATTTATTACCTTCTCCCCCCCCCCCCATTCATTTGCCCTTTCACCTTTACTTTCTAAACAGTGCAGAGGTCCCTTGAGCTAGAAACCTCACGGAGCATGCTCACATAGAAATCTAATCTTAAAAGGTAATGTAATCAAGCAAATTTCATTAAACCCAATGCCCACATGTTTACCGTGCAGCTTAACAGCACACAAGGGAATGGAAAATGCTTACTGCACCCTACATCTCACAAAAAAAAATGTAATGTGCCATTTAAAAAGCTTCTACCTCTTACTTACCAGGCAAAAGTACATTGGCTTTTTCAGACTTGATTTATTCTATCACTTTCTGGAATGGCAAGCATATTTTTAGCAACTGGGAAAGGACAAGGGCAAAGGAAGATCAGATAGGTATTGAATAGAGCGTGTGTGTGTTTGTGTCTGTGTGTGTGTGTAAAAATATAATACATTTAGCTATGTATTAATGAATGAGAGGTACTGTAGTTCAAAGTGGAATATACAGCTTCCTAATGGAATTGTTCAGTACAGTATAACACAGAGGTGCTTTTAAATAAGGTCTTAATACATCTCTCTCTCTTTCTCAAGGCCCTTAGATTAGAAGCATCTGGGCGGAATAGTGCAGCTTTTTGAAATTGCTGCTCCATAGCACATGGAGAGGTACAGGGCAGGATTAATTCTCCAAGGGCCCCTAGGCACATAAGTACACTGGACCTCCTAGCCCTGCCCAACCCCCATTTATTTACCTGTTTTCTTATTTACTTCGTTATTTCCACTTGTATTTCTTTTTTTCTTATAAAATTCAAAACAAACAGCAAAGAGGTTTGTTGTCTCACGGTGGGAGGGTCGGCCATATGGAACAAAGAGGCACTGGAGGCACTAAGGACATAGGAAGGGGCACTAAGGACATGGAAAGGAGGCACGAGTGGGCACTAAGGACATAGGAAGGAGGCACTGGGAGCACTAAGGACATAGGAAGGAGGCACTAAGGACATAGGAAGGGCACTAAGGACATAGAAAGGGCACTAAGGACATAGGAAGGAGGCACTGGGTTCAGATGGGAGAGAGAGATGGGAGGGTCAGCGGGAGTTCGGCTGCGTGGCCAGAGGGAGGGAGAAGCGCTGCTGTTGCTGCTGCTGGTGACTGCGAAGGTGAGGGAGATGGGCCAGTTACGTGGAGAAATGCCCGGACCACGAGGACCAAACAGCCTTAAAGCACCGCACTGGCGGGCCCCCCTGACATTTCCGGGCCCTAGGCACGTGCCTACTGGGCCTACCCTTTAATCCTGCCCTGGGTAGGCGTGGACGCGCACTTTTGCATCTCCTTGCACTTATTTTAAAAGATATTCTGCATTTGCCAGAGTCTTTGTAAAATAATATGGGAATTTTCCACATGCTGAGCTAGACTTCTTGATTCCCCTTTTCACTTCCTTTGAAACACTGGGATTTTAGGCTCTGATTCCTGCTGGAAAAGGGAATAGAAGGGTATAAATAGAGGATTACTACTCAGGTCCTGGACCTGTTGGGCCGCTGCGTGAGCGGACTGCTGGGCAAGATGGACCTCAGGTCTGACCCAGCAGAGGCATTGCTTATGTTCTTATGTCCTTATTCTATAAACAGTGCCTAGCTACCATTGAGTGCAATTGTCAAACATCTGCTAGGGGTTGTTTATAGAATCAGACCTAGCACTTCTTAAGCGGTCTTAGGCACTGGTAGGCATTGAATCCTTAGGCACACTGGGAGTGTGGGAGTGTGTGTTGCAGTGGTTAGAGATACACCCTGAGGCTGTGGGTTCAAAACCCACACTGTTCATTGTGACCCTGGGCAAGTCACTTAAGCCCAACAATATACCTCTTCCAAATCACATTATTTACTGAATGGTTAAGAGATCTTTTTAATCATAGACTGCATATTCAGGGCAGGATTAATTCGTCGAGGGCCCCTAGGCATGTATACTGGGCCCCTTGCCCCGCCCAACCCCACCATGCGTCCAGGCGGAAACAGGAAGCTGCATCAGAGGGAAGCTTTGCGCAAGCAGCACCGCTTGCACAATTACAGTTCCCGTTGCCTTTCTTACCCGTGTTGCTTGCTTGTCTTACTTTCCGTCGATTGGGGGGGGGGGGCCACGTTGCCGATTGGGGTGGGGCCCGCATTGCCGATCGATGCTGGAGGGGGCCGATCGCCGTTTGGAAAAAACAATGTTGATGCCCTCCTTCATCGGGCCTCCCCTGACCATTTCAGGCCCTAGCCACGTGTCTATTTGGCCTATTGGTTAATCCTGCCCTTGTGCATATTAGCATGGGGAAAAGCCTCAGATCCCCGCATGCCACCAGAGCGAATCTTGTGGCAATGCTAGATAGGGCTCAAAAACCCCTCAGAATGTTATTCTTAAATTCTAAGCAAAATAAATGCAGTGAAAATTCTTAACCGAGCACTTATTCAAAAGCACCAGTATTATTCAGAAACCAGTGAACTTATCTAGCTATATTGTGCTGCCAGGGTCACATTGCTGTGGTCTGTATGTGATTTCAGTCTCCCTTGCCAATGAGGCATGCCACCATTTCAACGGCTCCCCCTTCTGCTTCTATTCCTTTCTCTCCTCTCTTCTACCTTCCAAAGTATTTAGATCAATGCTGTCTTGTTAAAATGTTTATTTTATTTTTATTTTTCCTCTAACTCTACTTTTCACTTCTCTATTACCCTCCAGGTACTTTAGTTAGATTGTGAGCCTTCGGGACAGTAAGGGAATTTTTCAAGTACCTTTCTTATTTCTAATCTTAATGTATATTTTCTGTAAACCGCTTAGAACCTAACGGATGTAGCGGTATATAAGAAATAAATTACATTACATTACATTTCGCTCTACGGCTGCATCAGGGCAGGAAGTCAATCTAGCGCATAAACTCCGCGCTCACACCACAATGTTCAGTTAAGAATTTTCACTGCATATATTTTGCTAAGATTTTAAGAATAAAATTCTGAGGGTTTTTTTGAGCCTATGAAGTAATGTCCCTATCTAGCATAGCCACAAGATTCGCTCTGGTGGCGTACGGGGATCTGAGGCTTTTCCCCGTGCTAATAAGCAGTCTATAATAAAAAAAATATCTCTTAACCATTCAGTAAATAATGTGATTTGGAAGAAGTATATTGTTGGAATAGATGTTTCTCTTCCATTAAGAACTGTATAGGGAAAGGACAAGGCACTTAATCTCCCATTGCTCCAGGCACATTAGATAGAGTATGAGCCCATCAGGACAGAGAGAGAAAATGCTTGAGTACCTGAATGTAAACTTAAGGTGACCATATGTCCCGTTTTTAGATCCCATCCCGTTGTCCCCACACACAGTTTCGGGATGCCAAAATGACCCGTTTTCAGAGACATCGTCACGACGCTATGCGCGGGGACAATGGAACAGGCAATCATTTCCTGTCCCTCCCTACTGCGCAAAAAAAAAAAGCCTCCCTCCAGGTCCGATTTAACACCCCCCCCCCCTCCCCGGTCCAGCGCCACTGCTGATATCCTTACCTCCCTGCTGCTGCTAATCGCCGCCCAGAAGCCTTCTTCCCGATGTCAATTCTGACATCGGAGAGAACGTTCCGGACAAGCAAATCACTGCCTGGCTAGCCGGAACATCCTCTCCGACATCAGAATTGACGTTGGGAAGGCGTCTGGGTGGCGATTAGCAGCATCAGGGAGGTAAGGACAGCAGCGGCAGCAAACCGGGGGGGGGGGGGGTTAAATTGGGCCTGGAGGGGGGCTTTTTTTTTTTTTTTTTTTTTTTGCATGGCAGGGAGGAAGGTAAGTAGGCAGGCAGGCAGGCTGGCTGGCTTCGGGGGTGGGATTGGGACAAAGTCTGGAAGGTAGTGAGGAGGACATAGGAAGGAGCACTGGGGGCAATAAGGACATAGGAAGGGGCACTAAGAACATGGGAAGGGGGCACTGGGGGCACTAAGGAAATAGGAAGGGGCACTAAGGGCATGGGAAGAAGGCACTGGGGGCACTAAGGGCATGGGAAGGGGCATTAAGGACATGGAAAGGAGGCAATGGGAGCATTAAAAACAGGAAGGGGCACTGGGGGCACTAAAAACATAGGAAGGGGAACTAAGGACATAGGAAGGAAGCACTGGGGGCACTAAGGACATAGGAAAGAGGCAATGGAGGCACTAAGGGCATAGGAAGGGGCACTAAGGACATATGAAGGAGGCACTGGGGGCACTAAGGACATGGGAAGGAGGCACTGGGGGCACTAAGGACAGGAAGAGGCACTAAGGACATGGGAAGGAGGCACTAGGGTCACTAAGGACATAGGAAGGGGCACTAATGACATGGAAAGGAGGCACTGGGGGCACTAAGGACATAGGAAGGGGTACTAAGGACATTGAAAGGAGGCACTGGAGGCACTAAGGACATAGGAAGGAGGCACTGGGAGCACTAAGGACATAGGAAGGGGCACTAAGGACATGGAAAGGAGGCACTATAGGCACTAAGGACATAGGAAGGAGGCACTGGGGGCACTAAGGACATGGAAAGGAGACACTGGGAGCACTAAGGACATAGGAAGGGCACTAAGGACATTGAAAGGAGGCATGTGGGCACTAAGGACATAGGAAGGAGGCACTGAGGGAACTAAGGACATGGAAAGGAGACACTGGGGGCACTAAGGACATAGGAAGGAGGCAATAAGGACATGGAAAGGAGGCACTGGAGGCACTAAGGACATAGGAAGAAGGCACTGGGGGCACTAAGGACATGGGAAGGAGACACTGGGAGCACTAAGTACATAGGAAGGGGCACTAATGACATGGAAAGGAGGCACTGTGGGCACTAAGGACATAGGAAGAGGCACTAAGGACATAGGAAGGAGGCACTAAGGGCACTAAGGATATAGGAAGGACATGGGAAGGAGGCACTGGGGGCATGAAGGACATAGGAAGTAGGCACTGAGGGAACTAAGGACATGGGAAGGAGGCACTGGGGGCACTAAGGACATAGGAAGGGGCACTAAGGACATGGAAAGGAGGCATTGGGGGCACTAAGGACATAGGAAGAGGCACTAAGGACATGGGAAAGAGGCACTGGGGGCACTAAGGACATAGGAAGGAGGCACTAAGGGCACTAAAGACATAGGAAGGAGGCACTGAGGGAACTAAGGACATAGGAAGGAGGCAATAAGGACATGGAAAGGAGGCACTGGAGGCACTAAGGACATAGGAAGAAGGCACTGGGGGCACTAAGGACATGGGAAGGAGACACTGGGAGCACTAAGTACATAGGAAGGGGCACTAATGACATGGAAAGGAGGCACTGTGGGCACTAAGGACATAGGAAGAGGCACTAAGGACATAGGAAGGAGGCACTAAGGGCACTAAGGATATAGGAAGGACATGGGAAGGAGGCACTGGGGGCATGAAGGACATAGGAAGTAGGCACTGAGGGAACTAAGGACATGGGAAGGAGGCACTGGGGGCACTAAGGACATAGGAAGGGGCACTAAGGACATGGAAAGGAGGCATTGGGGGCACTAAGGACACAGGAAGGGGCACTAAGGACATGGAAAGGAGGCACTGTGGGCACTAAGGACATGGAAAGGAGGCACTGGGGAGGCACTGTGGGCACTAAGGACATATGAAGGAAGGAGGGAGGGAATAGAAAGGGACAATTGTTGGGCCTGAGTTCAGAAAGAAAGAAAGAAATGAAAGAAAGGATACAGTCAGAAGGAAACACAACCAGAGACTCATGAAATCACAAGACAGCAAAAGTAGGTAAAATGATTTTATTTTCAATTTAGTGATCAAAATGTGTCAGTTTTGAGAATTTATATCTGCTATCTATATTTTGCACTATATTTGTCTATTTTTCTATAGTTACTGAGGTGACATTGCATATTTTAAAGTCATCTGTCTTGACATCTTTGAAACCCCCCAAATATAAATGATAATTAACATTTTCTCTTTGTATAGTATGCTTTGTAGTTTTTAAAAATTTTATGGTTACCATAGTGAATTAATAAGATATTATGGGGATCATAATCGAAAGAGAAAAATGACCAAAAACCGGCCTAAGTCGGCACTTGGACGACCATAAGTCAAAAACGTCCAAGTGCCGATACTAAAACCAGGTTTGGGACGTATTTCAAAATGACCTAGACCTTCCTAGTGCCACTGAACGACCAAAGCTAAATGGGGTGTTTCAGGAGGAATGTCAAGGGCGGGAATTGGGCAGGACGTGGGCCGGCTTAGACTTAGTTGTACAGCATGTATAAACAAAAGTTTAACAACAAAGCCTAGATGGAACTTGGATGTTGTGACTTAGACCATGTAAAACATGGTCTAAGCCACAAAAACCCACCTTAAGTCACCAGATAAGCACTGCAAACACATAAAACAGACCCCCCATACACTACCCCAGTGATCACCAACTCCCCCACCCCCATAAAATATTAATCACAACTTTAAAATTCAGCCTCCGGAGAAAGTCTAGTCATCCAGCACAGAGGTGGCTTAAGCCGTCTTGGGGGTGGGTTAGGAACTCATGCAGAGGAGGACCCTTGCCCATAAGCCCCTGTAATAACTGCATTGATAATGAAACATGTGCACTCCCCTATACACCCCCAAACCCTTTTGTACTGGCATATAAGTGGCTCCTGCAGCCATAAGGGCTATTGGGGTGGTAGATAAGTGGGTCTGGGGGATTATGGAGGTGGTTTGGGGGGCTCACCATGACCTATAAGGAAGCTGTAGTGAGGAGAAGACATGGCACCCTTTTTGTGAAGTTCACAGCAGTGCCCTGTAAGGTACCCCACTATTTAGGTGCCATGTCTGGGTGTTCAGTCCATCACTTTGCAGACCCCTCCCAAATCCAACAGGGCTTGTTCTAGGCATTTTTGACTTGGACGAAACGTTGGACGAAAATGTGATATAAAGATGGACGATTTAGCGACTTCGACGTATAATTAGACGATAATTAGACGTATAATTAGACGATAATCAGATCTGCAGGACGTATAATTAGACAATTTTCGAAAGAAAAAAAACTTTGGACGTATTTTTCGAAAATGTGTCCAAGGCTGTTTTTTACTTTGGACGACTTGCGACTTAGATGAAAACGGACTTAGACGTTCCTTTCGATTATGCCCCTCCACGTGTACATGAAAAATGAATGGAAGAAATTGGGGGTGGGATTGGGGTGGGACTAGGGCGGGATTGGGGGCAGGACTGACAATTAATAGATGTCCTCTTTTGATGAAAAAAATAAATTGTCACATTATGTAAATCACCTAGGCAATAACTGGTATATAATAAATAAAAAATGTAGGCCAGGATTTTCTTGGCCTGAATGAGCATGGCTAATCTTCTTCGTTTTTTGATTAGTGAATAATACTGGTCCTTGTATTGATTGGATACTTTGGTTTAGAAGATGCCTTGCTTATCGAAGATTATAAACTGGTTTGTATTCTTGGTTTGTTCATACCGTGGATATTTAAATCAATTCCACACAAAGTTTTAAGACTCCTGATGGAGGCTTTTGAGCCAAAGTACAGGCCTGTGTCGAGTCAATAAGAAGCTTACAAGAATCAATAAACTATTTTATGAGACTTTTTAGTCATCGCTGCTGGTTTTCTTCCTCCACCCTCCAGGCCAAATCGGGGCCCCAGCACTGATTATCCGGTTCATAGACAACCCCGCGAAAGACAAAGGCGCGTGCCGACAACTGAGTGCAAGACGGAGGCACGCGCCGAAGAAAATTACAGTTTTTAGGGGCTCCGACGGGGGGTTTTGTTGGGGAGCCCCTCCAGTTTACTTAATAGAGATCGTGCCGGTGTTGTGGGGGGTTTGGGGGGTTGTAACCCTCCACATTTTACTGTAAACTTAACTTTTTCCCTAAAAACAGGGAAAAAGTGAAGTTTTCAGTAAAATGTGGGGGTTTAAACCCCCCACAACGCGGCACGATCTCTATTAAGTAAAGTGGCCCCCCCCCCGCACCCTCCGTTGGAGCCCTAAAACAGTAATTTTCTGCGGCGCGCACCTCTGCGCTGCGCTCAATTGTCTGCACGCGCCTTTGTCCCGGCGCGCTTTTGACCTGACACCGATTATCCAGGTCTTTGGTGGTGCCTGGAAATTTTGTTGATATTTAGTGCTGTGCCCACACAGGTAACCGCACACACCTAGTTCTGTCTTTTGTGTGACCCAGTTTGCCCCATTAGCTATGCAGGTATCAGCACTGAATTTCATTGTTACCTGTAGAAGCCCTGACTCCTCCCCAGTTTAGCCCTTGGACCATCATAGCACTAGCCAGATTTTGCTTCTGAGGTCTAAGCTGATATTCAGTGGCACTGCCCAGTTAAGTACTGATGAATATTGTCACCCCGCCCACTCAGAATGGTTTTAGCAGGCAGGGTCCTTTCCTGCTCACTTAAACCATGCTGAACCTTGACCTCCTAGTCAATTAAGAAGCACTGTTGGACTTGGTATCACCAGAAACTATTGCACCAGTGAAATAAACTGATTCTTTATACCTGAAATGCATATTTTATGTAAAGTAGTTAAAAATATTTTCTTTTGCATTTCTTGCTCCATGGCTTGTGAAAGCTGCTTGACAGCACTGGAAACTAAAGCTTTTGACTTACAAACATTCTGCGTTATCAACACCAGGTTTTTCTTTGCTGAAGTTGATCTGGGCAATCCTGACAGTATCTGATTAGGGGACTTTAGGGTTTAAGCAGGCTACTTGAAAGAGTCTGAAAACAGTGTCACATTTTCACTGGGCTACTAGCTCCTTTAGATAATTCATCTGAATGTTATTCTCAGCCGAAAATGGAAAGATGGTAAGAGGCTAAGTTTCATAGAACATCAAGCAAACAGAAAATGTATAACCAGAGTATAAGGATCACCACAAAATCTTGAATAATCCTTATGAAAACAAAAGCTATAACACACACAAAAAAATCCCTGACAGGGTCATTTTTAGCTTCAGTCTGCCTTGAGAGAACATGTGAAGATGATATTAATGGTATCACCTCTCATACAACCTTCATCCATAGAAATGGATCCTGAGTTTTATCATAAGGCAGTAATTACAATATTAATAGTCTCTCCAACTTTAAAACAGAATCTAGCAGAAGCATGGCCAGGGTTTATATTATAGCTTTTCTTCTTGAGAATTATTCAAGATTTTATGGTGATTTTTTGTGTTCTGATTACTTTTTTTTCCTGTTTTCTTTATTCTCAACATAGAGTTATGGTATGGGTACCAGCAGAACCAGCATTCACATTTTTTGCACACTTAGATAAAGGTTCCATTATAATGAAACACAACTTAAAAACTTTTAGCAAAATCAATCATTACATCACCAAAGTTTGATACTGACCTCATACCCCTGAATCTATATATGGCACCCAAAATTGGCTGCTGATATGTGGGACACAGATCTAAGATATGTACCCAATTAAATTGGCGCCAATCTGGAATTGGGTGCACATTTTGATCTATGTGTGCCCATATCTTATAGCACGCAACCCAAAAGGAGGTATATCCATGGGAGGTACATGGGTGAGCCAAGGGTTGTTTCTAAAATTTGCCCGCAGTGTTACAGAATGCAGAGGATGTGCACCCAAATTGGGCACTTGGAATTACACCTGGACTCAGCAGGTTTAAGTCCTGGTGCCCATAATTGCACTCACTGCTATTCTACAATAGCATTACGAGGGGCCACTGAAAAGTTCTCAGCCCAACCAACAAAGTTGGTGCAGTCTTCATTGAGGGCTATACATTTAGGGCTCCTTTTACTAAGCTGCGCTAGCAGTTTTAGGGCACGCTTAGCGTGCGCTACATTGCCACGCACGCTACACGGTAACGACTCCATTGAGCTGGCGTTAGTATTTTCCACGTAGCGCGCGCTAATCTTCAGCGTGCGCTAAAAACGCTAGCGCAGCTTAGTAAAAGGAGCCCTTAGTCCAATGATTTTCCACATTTTTTGTTCCATATTTTTCCAATGGAATGAAAAAAAAGTGGAAAATCATTGGACTAAGTGTATAGCCCTCAATGGAGATTGCCCCAACTTTGCTGGTTGGGTTGAAAACCTTTCAGCGGCCCCTTGCATAGAATAGCATTGAGAGCCGATTTATTTTGGTGTCCAAATTTGGCCATCATTTACTGAATCTAGCTCATAATGACATAAGCCAAAAGTGTTTGGTTTCTTAATATTCCAGCCAGTATTCAAAGCTGACCAGTTAAATCACTCACTTGGGACTAGCCACTAATTTTCAGTGGCACTTAACTGGCTAACTGCTGCTGAAATTCACGGTTTGCACCCAACTCAAAATTGGCTATGTTGGAGATATTCTGAGGGTGAAATCCGCACTTAGGTGCTTAAAAGCTGGTACTCAGCCCTTAAGCAGCCAGATTTAGTACATAAATGGGACCACATAAAAGTATGTGCTATCTGTATGCAGTAACCCATGGCCTCTTAAGTGCTGAATATCGACTTAAGCGGCTATGTGTTAGCCAGCTTAAAAATAACTGGATATTCAAAGCTGAAGCCTGGACAGGGCCAGGCTTTGAATTTCCAGGAATAACACCACCATATCCATCAAATCCCTCATTGTAACCGTCTGAATGTTGATTCCATTCCGTTTCTATTTTGGAGTTATTTGGAAAACTACACATATGTATCTTTCTTTGTAATTATATCATTTTGGAGCCTGTTCACTAAATTGTGGTAAAAAACAAACAAACAAAAAAAAAACCCAAAACAAGTATTGACCTTCTTCATGCTCAGTTGGATCCATTGCCAGGATCCTATGAACCTTCTTTGCAACCACTAATGTCATTTTCCCCAGTTTAATAAGCCCATCCAATGTTCCTAATGTGGTCATAGCAACAATGGTCCCCAAGCTGAGAGCAATGAATTGAGGCCTACTGGTGACGGGATAATCATGCGCCAGACACCAGCGCGCCGACAATCTAATGATGACAATTCGGCACAAGAAAGAAGCGCGCCACAGTTTTAAAGAGCTCCCCCCACACACACACTTTACTGCATAGTGTTCGCGCTGAAGTCGGGGGGGGGTGTATGGGGGGTGCAACCCCCCACAATATAGAGAAAATTGAACTTTTCCTGAAAAAATCAGAAAAAGTTCTGTTTTCTCTATAATGGAGGGTTCCAACCCGCCCCCCAACAGCAGCGCAAACACTATACAGTAAAGTGGCGGGGTTCCCCACTCACACCCCGCTTCGGAGCTCTTTAAAACTAAGTTTTCCTGTGGCGCGCTTCTTTCTTGCACCAAATTGTCAGCACTCAATTGTCGGCACGCTGGTGTCTCGTGCGCAACTGACTATGAACTGGCCTATTTATATATTTATTCTAAACACTTCTATACCACAAATCACAATCAGTTCTTAAAGGATCATAACTCTGACACAAGAAGTAATTCAAAGACATAAATACATAAAAATAAATACAATAACAATACTTCAAAAGCATAAAATCATATGTGATATTTTTTATTTATTTAGGCTGCCTTTTATCAAGCTTCTTAAGGGTTTTATTGAAATTGCAAACCGCTATGGTAAAAGCTCCGACACTCATAGAATTCCTACGAGCTTCGGAGCTTTTACCATAGCAGTCTGCAATAAAAACTCCTTAGTTAAGAACATAAGAATAGCCTTACTGGGTCAGAACAATAGTCCAACTAGCCGGTAGTCCATCCTCATGGTGGCCAATCCAGGTTACTAGTACCTGGCAAAAATCCAAATAGTAGCAACATTCTATGCTACTGATCCAGTTAAATATCGAGATTTATTAACCGCCGTTATAAAAAAAATCCAGCCACAGTAGTGCCACAGATAATATTTTGACATAAAAATTGCAATTTTGGCAACAGTATAAAGTAAAAAAAAAAAAAAAAAAAAGTACTAAAATGACCAAATCAAAGGATAAATACAATCAATAAAGTCAACTTTCAGATGACTAATGGAGCCCTAATAATAGGACTTCTACGGAACAGTTTATTTCCGACTGGCATTTTTATCCACATATCTTTACCATAGGACTTCATAGGGACCCTTGAAGAAGACATTATGTCGAAACACGGACCGTGTTGGGTCTAGGGTCCAAAGCTTTTCAGCGGACTGCGTTCTAGAGGTTTTTATGTGGTTTGCCAAGTTTTAATATCCTCTATAATAAAATCCTCAGCGCGCATGCGCACTTACAACACCGTGATCCCTGACAGTGTGATTTGTGACCCCATGGCCATGTTCGATTTGCGGCTTGCAGCGGCTTGTGGCGTGCAGCGCGTACAATGTGCGGCATCTTGTGGCGCGTGCGGCGGTGAGAGCAATGGCAGGAGGGTATCCTTCGAGGAGCTGCAAGGCGTCCGGCTGCTACTGCTGCACAGGGAAGTGGAGGGGGAGAGGGAAAAGGGGCTGCTTTAGGGGGAGGGGTGTGCTGGGGGGCAGGCAGCAGTCTTGGTTTGCTCAGGTGGCCAGAGAGAGAGACAGACAAGGTGCCAGGGAGAGACACAGACAGAAACAGCCAGCCAGCGGCCAAGGAGCAAAAAAGAAAGAAAGACAGACAGAGGACCAGGGAGAGACACAGACAGAAAGAATGACAGACAGGAGGCCAGAAAGACAGACATACAGCCAGCGGCCAAGGAGCGAGAAAGACAGACAGACAGACAGGGGGGCCAGTGAGAGACACAGACAGAAAGAATTACAGACAGACAGGGGGGCCAGAGAGATAGACAGACAGCGGCCAAAGAGAGAGAGACAGAAAAAAAGACAGACAGAAAACGGCCAAGGAGAGAGACAGAAAGAAAGAAAGGTAGACAGCGGCTAAGGAGACAGAGAGAGAAAGAAAGACAGGCAGACACATCTATTCTAATGTAACGGGCTTAAAGACTAGTTATTTTAATATTAATAAAGTCCATCTCAGGATCATCATTTCTCTACTTTGTTTTTTGTTTCTTCTTGTTTTCGCCATAATAAAAGGACTAACATAATACAGTATCAGAAATATAAATGTTTAAGAACACTGCAAAACAGTCATATAACAGAAACATGATAAATGTCAGCAGAATACAAGTGATACCATAATAGGCAGGACATACATGTATATAACAGTTACAATACTCACAATATCAGCACAATACAAATGAAACATCCTATAAAAGCCTGAGTAAAATAAAATGCTTTCACTTTTTTCAGAAGTCAAGCAGGTAACTAATTTCAAATCTGAGAGCCTGGAAATGTAACATCCTATTTAAAATCTCCATCCTACATATCCGGAAAGTCACCCCTAACCTAAATTTAGTACATGGCGCCCAGGGTTATTCTATAAAAGGTGCTCTACAATGGACGACAAACATCAGATGGGATTGAAACTATGACGTGCATTATCCTTTTTATTATCGTATTTCAGTCTTTCTTAGGTTTAACAACATCCCGAGAAAAAGGTCAAGAATTTACTTCTTTAATGCAATCATCCATGCGCTACAATGAGTTCTCAGCATCATCTGAATTTTTTTTTAAACCCACCATATTATCTGCATAAAGACAATAATTAATATATCTGGGGTTCCGTTAACAAAACATAGATACCATTTTTCCCTTAAATTTACAAATTCAATACTAGGGGAGGGGGTAATTTTTAGTTTATTATTTAACAATATAAGAATGATAGGGGGAAAAATGTTATCATATGATACTTATGTTTTATATTTGCTATGGAAGGGTGGGGAGGGAGGGAGATAAGTTATATGATTTGGATTATTGCTGAATATTAAGGGGTAATAATCAAAAAAATAAAACGTCTAAAAGTGTCCTAAATGGCTACTTGGACGATTAAAAAGCCTGATCGTCCAAGTACCCATAACCAAAGCTGGTTTTTAGACGTATCTAAAAACAGCTTAGGCCTTTCCCTTGCCACTAAACGCACAGAGAGAAAAGAGGTGTGTTTAGAGGTGGGGAAAGGGCGGGCAGTGGGCAGGAGGTGGGCCGACCTACACCTAGGCGTACAACAGGTATAACCAAAACAGTTACAGGTTGCCTAGTCGGCACTTAGACCTTTTTGACTTAGACGTAGTCAAACCAGATCTAAGTGCCGAAAAAGGGGCCGTTGAGCTGATGACCGCTGGCGCGATCAGTTCAGCGGCCCGGCAACCGACCTACCGCAACCATCGCGGCAGGAGAGATGCCTCATCTCCCCTACCGCGATGCCATCACTCCTCTACCTGAACGGCCATGACACGCGGCAGAAGAGATGCCCTATCTCTCCTGCCGTGGGTTGCGGCAGTTCCGGTAGAGGATTGATGGCATCGCGGTAGGGGAGATGAGGCATCTCTCCTGCCACGATGCATCACCCCCCCCACAAACATGCAACATCGGGGCAAGAGGGAGCCCAAGCTCTCTTGCCCTGCGGCAGCCGCGACCCCCCCAATGACATCGGGGCAAGAGGGAACCCAAGCACTCTTGCCCCGCCGACTCCCTGACTCCCCGCCAATATTGGGGCAAGAGGGAGCCCAAGCCTTCTTGCCCCAAGGTGATCGTGCCCCCCCTCCCGCTGAGAACGAGCAGGCCAGGAGGGAGCCCAAGCCCTCCTGGCCCAGGCGACTCCTTACCCCCACCCCCCACTACATTACGGGCAGGAGGGATCCCAGGCTCTCCTGCCCTCGATGAACCCCCCTCCTCCCAACGTCCACCACCCCCAGAACCCCCGATCGCCCCCCCAGCCAACCCGCGACCCCCCAGCCGACCCCACCCCCCTTCCTTGTACCTCTTTAACGTTGGCCGGACAGATGGGTGCCAAACCAGTCCGTCCGGCAGGCAGCCCACAGCAGAATGGGGCCGGATTGGCCCAGCCATCCCAAAGCCCCGCCTACAGGGGGGGCCTAAGGCGCCTGGGCCAATCAGAATAGGCCCGGGAGCCTTAGGCCCCTCCTGTGGGTGGGGCCTTAGGCACATGGCCCAACCCGGCTTAGGCACCGACGTGGCCTTCTCTGTACTGTTCTTTTGCCTCGGTCTACCCCCTTTCTAAACAACTTCCTGTTTCCGCTTGAGCGGACCGCACCAAAGGAACGATGCAAAGGAGACTGTTGGAAGTGCAAGAGAATTACTTCCGCGCTGGTGACCATGTAGTTTTTGTGGTGAGGGGAGCTTCAGAACTGGGTGGGGAGAGCATTTGGTGGAACCAGGGGGAGGTGGGGAGGGAGAAAGACAGGAGAGATGCTGAATGGGAGGAGCAGAAAGAGGAGGAAGGAGATGGTGGCACATGGAAGAAGGGAAGTGGGAGAGAAGAGAAGCGAGGAAAGAGATGTTGGAAATGGAGGAGAGAGGAAGAGCTGGAAAGATAGATTCAAGATGGAGGCAGAAAAATGGAAGAAAAGCAGCTAAGTTGTTTTGATTTCATTCTCTTTTCATTTAGGATTCCTTTGCGTTCATCCCACGCATTCTTGAATTCAGTTACTGTTTTCATCTCTACCACTTCCTGCAGGAGAGCATGCCAGGCATCCACCACTTTGTCAGTGAAAAAGTGCTTCCTAACATTGCTCCTGTGTCAACCTCCCTAAAACCTCTAGTTCTACAACTTGCCTTTCTCTGCAAAAGGTTTGTTTGCATATTACTACTACTATTAATTATTTTTAGAGCGCTAGCAGACATGCACAGCGCTACACAGTCACAAAGGAGACAGTCCCTGCTTGAAAGAACTTACAATCTAAACAGACAAACAGGATTCTAGGGTGGGGGGTACTGGGGGGGGGGGGACGGTTAATCTGCTAGCTAGGGAGGTGAGCAGTGGGCAGTAGGGTTATGAATTAATACCTTTCAAGTATTTAAACATCAGTTTCACATCACCACCATCCGTTCTTTCCATCATATCATATGCTATGAATTTATCTTGTTGGGCAGATTGGATGGACTGTACGGGTCATTTCCTGCTGTTGCCTACTATGGTTACTGTGTTATCCATGTAATTTTCTGTGTGCAAATGGTATGTAAAAGTAGACACCCTATTACAGAAAAGTCCTTAAAGGCACTTCTTTGTCATTCTACAGTAAGCTAAAAATAGGTGCTTTGTCAACCTCCAAAGCTTTGTAATCTCTTACAAAATTTCCTCCACCTGTGAAAATGGTATTTTACCTGTGACACTCAGATCTAATTTGCTGCCTCCTTTTCCTCTCCTCAAATAAACTTTATTCTAAAGATCTCACCTATAAAACAGGCACTGAAAATACAGTTATGTGTTTCATAAATACAACTATGTAATCTCAGTGCCAGTCTGACCTATCGTTTTGCTCTTCGCAACTGCCACTGATGCTGATGGACAGTAGAGAACTAGTGCCCAAACCAGAAAAATCCATCTGTTGCCACAGTCGGAGCCCTGAGCTTCTGTGGGATTACTGAATCCAGCAGAGCATGAAAGATAGATTTGTGTCTCCAGCTATTTAGTTTTACAATGACCTCAGCTCTGAGCTGCAATAATCTTGACCCCTTAATGGATCTAAATCAAATGCAGTAAATTCTACAGGCGTCACTACACTCCACTGTCACCCAAATCCAGACACTGGATGTCCAGAGCACACAACAATGACTATTTCATAAAGTTATGACATAAAACATGCCACATAATTGTAACACACATTTAGGTTATGCTTTTAGAATTATTATTTTTTTTTATATTTTATATAATAGCTTTGATGTATACACATATACAAGTGCATGCACTATCCCCAGATTCTATATATGAAAATTAACTAGTTTTTAAGCCAATTAATTGATGTTAATGATCAATCATTCCAGTCAATTGGCAATAATTGAAATTTGCACACATAGCTCTCCATACCCTATTCTATAATCTATATACCTAAATCCCCTAGCGCACAAGTCAAAAGGGGTTGTGGCTAGGGGAATGGCAGGGACATTCCTAAAAGTTGTAGATGGGATTATAGAATAGCAATAGTAACAAAATATCTCACAAAAGCTATGCATAATTTGCAGTGTTATAACCCATTGAGGTGATATGGAGGGGCATTTCAAAACATACTTCTACGTCCAATTTGGACATATGGTGCTAGATGGCCAAAATTGGCAGTAAGATAATGTCTAATTTCAAAAGGCAAACCACCATACATCTAGAAAGAATTTTTTTTTTAACTCTATTTGGGACAACCAGACCACTAGGACATCTGTCTTTATACCATGTTTTCAACCAAAATTTAATCTACCCAGACATAGCAAGAGCAGTGAGACACCATAGAAGGCACTGCTGTGAACTTCACCTAAAGGGTACCAGATAAACATCTCATCAGAACTCCCATATAGGTTATGGTGAGCTCCCCAAAATACCCCCAAACCCACTATACCAGGGGTTGGCAATTTCAGTCCTCGAGAGCTGGAGCCAGGACAGGTTTTCAGAATATCCACAATGAATATGTATGAGATGGACTTGCATGCACTACCTCCTTGAGATGCAAATCTATCTCATGCATATTTATTGTGGATAGCCTGAAAACCTGACCTGGCTCTGGCTCTCGAGGACCGAAATTGCCTACCCCTATACTATACCCACCTGTCTACAACCCAAATAGCCCTTATGGCTACAGGTAGCACCTATATGGCAGTAGAATAGGGTTTTGAGGGTTTTTTGGTGGATTCACATTTTCCACCATGAATGTAGTGATTAGAGTGGCTTATGGGACTTGCTACTCCTCTCTATGGTTCACTAGCCCACCCTCCAGTCTACTTAAGACACCTGTGTGCAGCTCTTCTAGGCTGATGTTCTGGAGACAGGTATGTACGTTTGTATTCTGTTCTTTGTGGGTGTGAGGGGGTTCGTGAGCACTGGGGGAATGTAGGGGTGTCTTACTTTGATGCATGCAGTAGTCATCTGGTCAGTTTGGGCACCTTTGTGGAACTTAGACCCTTTTAAAACAGGTCTAATTCCAAACGTATAAGTTCTGTCCAGGATGTCTTGCAAAATGTTTGATTATCACTGCCCAAAGCCTGCCCACAACACCCCCCCCCCACCACACCCATCTTCTGCTCTAAATGTACAGAGGCTGGAACACCTTGCTAGACATACAGAAAGACTCTTTTGATTATCGGCACTTGGACGTCCTAATCGATTTAGGCAGATTTTTGGACGTCTGGATATTTTAATTATGCCCCTCACAGCAAATATCACAGGGGAGTGATTTGCGGTTTGAAGTTGGTAAGAATTTTGAAAGTTGTGAAACCAGTGCTGGATACTGAGACACTTGGATTTTTGAAGCTAAATTAAATTAAATCAGAGTATTATATTTTTTCCTGTGCACCGTGTTGGGTTTTTTTCCCTGTTGGTAAGGTTTTGTATTTCTTTGGTGAAGATTTTTATGCTGATGATAAGAAAAATGAGCAGCTTGAAAAGTGTAGTTTGAATGCTGCCTTATGCTGTTGTAAGTTTTTGAGGCTTTTTCTCCACCACATTTTTATTTTTTTTTTTTTTTTAGAAAATACTGTTCTCAAAAGGGGGAGCCCCCCACTGGCTGGTAACATTGCAAATATTGCATAGTTTTTGTGAGATTACAGAATAGCCCAATTTCTACTCTAAAATGCCTGGAGTTGGGTGCCAATTGGCACTTAATTTTTATTTAAATATTCTTGTGAGGATCACCAATCTATATCTCACCAAGATATGTACCACACTCAGTACAAATCTCAAACTCCTCACCTCCAGTATAGAATCCCCAGCTCCTCAGAAGTACCACCTGGGCTGAAAAGATTTCACTGCCCTAGGCTTTATGAACTAACATTCAGTGATCCGGTACATTGATGTAAAGCTTGCTAAGGGATGATAAGCCTTGAAAAAACCTTTTGTAGGGGAAACATGTTGGCTCCTATATCCCTGAAAGAAAGACCATAATAAAAAGCTAAGTACCCTTAAGAATAAAATATGCTAGAAGGGTTGTTAAATAAGTGAAAATTAAAGTTTGTTATAAATATTTGATATCGGCTCCAGTGAGGAGGTAGTACATAAAGCCTCGGGCAGAGAAAACTTTTGAGCCCAGGTGGTACTTCTGAGGAGCTGGGGATTCTATACTGGAGGTGAGGAGTTTGAGATTTGTACTGAGTGTGGTACATATCTTGGTGAGATATGAAGTTGGGTGCCAGCATTTATAACAGGTTTCAGCTGGGTAAATACTAGTGCCCAACTTTTGGCACCAAAATGGGCTCTAAGCACTATTGTTTAAACGGCACTTCACCCGGAGCATCATTTATAGAGTAGAATTCCACACTGATTTTTTCCGGCACCAAAATCTCAGCATCATTTATAGAATGCACTTTCATGGGAGCAATTCTGTAACTCGGTGCCTCCCTGTAGGCATTGCCAGTGCCAAACATCTAGTGTCAATTTGATAATAATAATAATAACTTTATTCTTCTATACCGCCATAGTCGTGAGACTTCTAGGCGGTTCACACTGAAGAGAGTCAGCGAGTTACAACATGTAGAAATCCAGGATACAGTAAGTAGAAAACTTACAAAAAAGCACATAGAATCTTACAAAAGGCAGTGAAATATAGCAAGCAGAATCTTAAAAAGGCAGCAAAATTAATGTTAGGCATTTCAGACTTAAAAACAGGAGTGGATATATGTAGTGTTAGGTGTAGATACTTTTTTAGGTGATGATTTTGTTGAATAAGGCAGTTTTTATGGCTTTTCTAAAGGCATTATATGTCAGTCTTGCTCCATTTATGTAGCTGTCTAACCAGTGTTGTTGTTTGTCTGTGGATGCCATTATTGCACCTAAATTTAGATTTGGTCATTTATGCCAGGTCAATGTCAGGTGTCAACAGAAAAGCACAATTGGCCTTATGAACAGAAATGTAGGATACCTTTATTAAAATGATCTGAAATGGCCTGTGTTGTAGCTGAAAACTTGCATCAGGGGGATCTGATGACTTGTATATCTTCGAAGTCTCATGAAATGAAAAAAAATACTGCTGTCATACAATATGCGCTTGTAAATAAATGCAACATCACAGTCATGCTATGAACTTCTCAAGCATAATTCAACAAGCTGATTGTAGGGGGAGGAACCTGAGTCCAGAGCGGGTGGGCACTAGCTGTTTTCCTGCCCTCCCCCATATCCCCTGCCCAAATGCAAAATATAAGTACCTGAGCTGGCAGGGATCCCCAAGCTTCACCAGCTGAAGATCTCTTTCTCTAGCCATCAACCAGAACTTTCCAAGCTCTATAGCCACTGGCAGCTGAATGACATTGCTGCTGGCTGCAGAGCTTAGAGATTTCTGGCTGCCATATTGGAGAAGAAGGAGGATGGTGATCTTCAGCCTTTTGGATCTCTACCTTCCATAGCAAGGGAGGTGGCTAATTTTGGCAGGCTTGGGCCTAGGATCTCTATGGCCATAGGTGCCAGCTTTGTGTGCTGTGGGTGCCTGAGCACCCTCAATATTTCTGCCACCTCACATACCCAGGGTCGGCATGCGGTCCAGCCATCTCTTCCCCTTTGGTCCTTCTCCCTCCCTTCCTTTCATCTTCCCAGTCTCCTTTCCCAGAGCAGCAGCCATTCTCACAAGTTGCTGGTGCTGTTCCAAAGCTTTCCTTCTGTCACAATCTGACCCAATTTGACCCAACTTCCTATTCCCGCCAGGGTGGACGGTGGCAGAGGGAAAGCTTCAGAGCTGCACTGGCAGCTTGTGAGAATGACTGCCATGCCAGGGCCCCTCCAAAGAAGAAGACTTAAAGGAGACTGGGAAGATGAGTGGAAGGGAGGGAGAGGGACAGAAGGGGAAGAGAATACCCAGACCACGGGGCCCCCTGGAGATGTTTTAAGTTAGCCCAGGAGTGGGAGTGGGGAAGGATGAGAGCAGGGGGAAATGCAGATGTGGAAAGGGAAGGAGAGAGAGATGCCAGACTATGGGAGAGGAGAGAGATGTCAGGCTGTGGGAAGGAGAGGAGAAAGATGTTAAACCATGAAAGAGGGAGAGGGAGGAGATGGTGCACACGGTTGGAGGGGAAGAGGAGAGAGGGAAGAGATGATGCACAGGGATGGAGGGGAAGGGGAGAGAGAGGAAAGAGATGGCGCACAGGAATGGAGGGGAAGGGGAGAGAAGAGATGGTACACAGGAATGGAAGGGAAGGGGAGAAGAAAGAGGGAGGACATAAGAACATAAGCAATGCCTCCGCTGGGTCAGACCTGAGGTCCATCGTGCCCAGCAGTCCGCTCATGCGGCAGCCCAACAGGTCCAGGACCTGTGCAGTAATCCTGTATCTATACCCCTCTATCCCCTTTTCCAACAGGAAATTATCCAATCCTTTCTTGAACCCCAGTACCGTACTCTGCCCTATTACATATTCTGGAAGCGCATTCCAGGTGTCACCACATGTTGGGTAAAGAAAAACTCCCTAGCATTCGTTTTGAATCTGTCCCCTTTCAACTTTTCCGAATGCCCTCTTGTTCTTTTATTTTTCAAAAGTTTGAAGAATCTGTCCCTCTCCACTCTCTCTATGCCCTTCATGATCTTGTAAGTCTCTATCCCCTCTATCCCCTCTAAGTCTCCTCTTCTCCAGGAAAAAGAGTCCCAGTTTCTCCAATCTCTCAGCGTATGAAAGGTTTTCCATACCTTTTATCAGACATGTCGCTCTCCTCTGAACCCTCTCGAGTATCGCCATATCCTTCTTAAGGTACAGCGACCAATATTGGACGCACTACTCCAGATGCAGATGCACCATCGCCCGATACAACGGCAGGATAATTCTTTCGTTCTGGTAGTAATACCCTTCTTGATTATACCTAGCATTCTATTCGCTCTCTTAGCGGCCGCTGCGCACTGTGCCGTCGGCTTCATTGTCATGTCCACCATTACCCCCAAATCCCTTTCTTGGGTACTCTCATTCAATAACATCCCTCCCATCGTATAGCTGTACCTCGAGTTTCTGCTTCCCACATGTAGCACTTTACATTTCTCAACGTTGAACTTCATCTGCCATCTCGTTGCCCATTCCCCTAGTTTGTTCAAGTCTCTTTGTAATTCTTCGCAGTCCTCTTTAGTCCGAGCTCCAGTAAATAGTTTAGTGTTGTCCACGAATTTTATTATCTCACACTTCGTCCCTGTTTCTAGATCATTTATAAATATATTAAATAGCAACGGTCCGAGCACCGAGCCCTGTGGAACACCACTCGTGACCCTTCTCCAGTCCGAGTAGTGGCCCTTCATTCCTACCCTCTGTTTCCTACCAGCCAACCAATTTCTGATCCATCTATGTATGTCTCCTTCCACCCCATGGTTCTTCAGTTTCCGAAGTAGGCGTTCATGGGGTACCTTGTCAAAGGCTTTTTGGAAGTCTAGGTATATGATGTCTTTGGGGTCTCCTCTGTCCATCCGTTTGTTAATTCCTTCGAAGAAGTGCAATAAGTTCGTTAGGCATGATCTCCCCTTGCAGAATCCATGCTGGCTGGTTATCGGAAGTTTGTTTCTTTCAAAATGTTCATCGATGTTATCTTTTATCAGTGCTTCCGCCATTTTCCCCGGAACCAAGGTCAGACTCACCGGTCTGTAGTTTCCCGGGTCACCTCTTGATCCCTTTTTAAAGATGGGCGTAACGTTAGGTATCTTCCAATCCTCCAGGATCACTCCTGTTTTCAGGGATAGATTGCAAATTTGCTGCAGTAGTTCCACTATTTCCTCCTTTAGCTCCTTCAGAACCCTTGGTTGGATTCCGTCCGGACACGGGGATTTGTCAGTTTTTAATTTTTCTATCTGCCTGCGTACGTCTTCAAGGCTCACTTCCATGCATGTTAATTTTTCTGCTTGATCTCCATTGAAGATTTGCTCAGGTTCCGGTATGTTGGTTGTGTGCACAGGGAGGGAAGGGGAGAGAGAAAGAAGAAATGCTTCTTATGGACAGATGGGAATAGTGGAGAAGAAAGAGGGAAGAGATGATACATATGGATATATGGAAAGGGAAGACATGGAAAGGTAAATAGATTTTGAGGAGGAGGCAGAAAAATGGAAGAAAATTGAATGTTAAAAGTTAATACCAATGATGGATGTTGGGCAGAAAGTGAAGAAGGAGAGAAACTAGAGAAACAGACATTATACAGTATACAATGTTCGTACAGAAGAAACAGAAGGAAATAATCAATCAAACATACAACCTTTAGCAGCAACTATGCATACAGAACCAGAAAGACAACGTAAAGCAAGTGCAGCAGTATACAAAGAGGTCAGTGGAAAGAGAAATCTCACCAAAACCCACGGACTATGCGCCAAGATAAGGAAAGAAGGAGCCAAATCTGCAAAGGCTTCAATGGTGTGTAGAAGCAAAAAAGCAAAGCAAAGTACCAAAGCACCCTTCCAAGAACAGTCTGCTACCTCCGTCAACCCCATAATTTTTGCAAACATAAGCCCCCAAGACAACGACCACATACACACCAGACTACTCAAAAACAATCATACCACAAGCATACCGCAGATATACTCTCCAGTCAAACTCCCCCCCCCCCCCCCCCGTTGTATACTGTATAATGTCTGTTTCTCTGGTTGCCTCTTTAATAAAAATGATATTTAAAAAAAGGAGAGAAACTGCAAATGGATAAGGCCCTGGAAACAATTAAGAGCACAGACAGAAGGAAGCTCAATCAGAGACCGGGAAAAGATGATTAGAAAAACTAAATCACTGGACAATAAAGGTAGGGAATATTTATTTTATTTTCAATTTAGGGCTCCTTTTACTAAGGTGCGTTAGGGCCTAAACACACAGAATAGTGCACGCTAAATTGCCGTGCGCGCTAGACCTTAACTCCAGCATTGAGCTGGCGTTATTCTAGAAGTGTACCGCGCAGTTTAGTGCGTGGTAATTTTCTGTGTGCACTAAAAACGCTAGTGCACCTTAGTAAAAGGAGCCCTTTTGAAATGTGTCAGTTTTGAGAATTTATATCTGTTGTATGTATTTTGGGTTCATAGACAACGGCGCGAAAGACAGAAGCGTGCACCAACAATTGAGCACAGCGCGCGCCGCCGCACCACTCTAAATTACAGTTTTTAGGGGCTCCGACGGGGGGTTTTGTTGGGGAACCCCCCCCAGTTTACTTAATAGACATCGCACCGGCATTATGGGGGGTTTGGGGGGTTGTAACCCTCCACATTTTAGTGTAAACTGAACTTTTTCCCTAAAAACAGGGAAAAAGTTCAGTTTACAGTAAAATGTGGGGGGTTAGAACCCCCCACACCCCCCACAACGTGGCGCGATGTCTATTAAGTAAACTGGGGGGTTCCTCCCATGCCCCCCCGTCGGAGCACTAAAAACAGTAATTTAGAGCGGCGCGGCAGCGCGCGCTGCGCTCAATTGTCTGGGCGCGCCTTTGTCCCGGCGCGCTTTTGACCTGACACTGTATTTTGCACTGTTCAGGAAAAAATTAATTTCTTTTTATTTCTCTGGTGTTGTACTGCATGCAAAATCTGACATCTTAGGGTTTCATTTGTATATATTAGTACTTTTAGTTTGTGGTCCTGTATTTGCAGTCCTGTATTTGCAGTGTTCAGCATGTGTGGCCAAGGTCAGGTGTTCTGGTAGGAATGAATGTTGAGAAGCATACAGAGTAGTTCAATTTTGTGGTTAACCATTTTTTATTGTTAATACGATTATATTGTGTGTATTTATGAAAAATGAATGGAAAAATGTCATTACAATTATTATAGAGGCAGGGTCAGGGGAGGAGCTTGGGCGTGGTCTGGGGCAGGTCTTTTGAGCATCCCCAATCATTTTGGCTACATGAATAGTTGTGTTCAGTACAAAAAAGTACATTTCTACTTTTATTTCTCGAGTGTTGCAGTACTTGCTAAGTTTAATTTCTTAGTTTTCATATTTCTATTTGTGATCCCTTGTTCTTTATTTGGTGAAGTTCTGTCTGTTTTGTGTCTGAAGAAGTCATTCAAAGTTGTTTTATGTGTGGTAGTAATGACATATGGGGAGATCAGGGGAGGGGGCAGAAAGGAGAGGAGTTGGGGAGCCCCCTTAATTTCTATCCTGGGCCCCGGCATGTCTAAAAGTGGCCCTGGAGACCTATGTTTCCTTTCTAAAACAAAAAGCAACACAGCACATAAATATCTGAACAGCCTAGGTGTACTCAGTTATAACATTACCCTCTACTAGTATGAGACACATCCTGTGTTAAATAAAGACAAAATTGCTTGGAGCAATGTGTGAAACATTTTATGGTTCTTGCTCTACTTGCAGGCTTTTTGAATTATCCATGCAGCTCTGTGAATAAATTATTCAGGCAACATGGAATAATGATGTTCTGGCTCTTGCCCAATAAGATCACACTCAGGTTTATAAAGGCGCAGAAATGTAACATAGCACTATACTTTTTGTCAACAAAAGTAAATATAAAATAGATATTTACAAAGTATGCGAACTAAATCTAGTGGAACATGCTGGGGGGGAGGGGTTCTTTCTTTCTTTCTTTATATGATCACAGGAAAGGTCATTTGCGAAGCTTTTCCCATAGTTAGATTGTGAGCCCACCAGCACAGATAGGGAAACTACTGTGCTTAGAGTTCCTGCTTCCAATGTATTGTAAACCACTTTGATATCTGTGGAGAAAAAGCGGTATATCAAATAAAGGTAGCCAATTAAACAGCTCGGAAAAAGCTTTGCTAAAAATTGCTGCCCTCCAAATATGGCTCAAGGAGTCAGTATTGCTCACAGGCTGACTGCCTTTGCTTCTATGCCAAAAGGGGTAGAATTTAGGCAGAGAAAGTCCACGTGGAGAATTTCACTGTGAGAGACCCGCATGGGACTTTCTCCCCTTGCTAGTCAGATTTTCAAAGGGAAACTTTATGCAATGGCTCCATTAAAAAAATGTGCTTCTATCCATGGGTCTGTTAGTCCCATTGCTACCAAGAGAACTGTTCCAGTAAGGACCTTAAAGTAAAGCGACCGGTGTTAATGTGCAATAATAATTTTATTTCATTATCTTCAGTCGAATTGCGCAATTGAACTACAATCTTCTGCTCTGATAATCTGAAACTAAGTATGTGCACGGCTGAATGAAAGTTCAGCTAGTCTTCATTTTGAACAAAGATTTTGTGGTTTTTCATGTGGCTGCTCTTTTGTGCTTTTTTTCACACATTTGTTGGTTGGTTTGTTTTTTTTAAATGCATGTGAAGATCTATTTTACATAGAATGCAAAGATCAAAATTGAGACATGTTCAATTCTGGTGGTATTTTAGAAGAGATCTACTGACATAGAACCTTTTCCAAAATGCATATATTATAGGGCTGCACTTACATTTGCTGTCACATGCAACAGGAGCAGCTGTTTAACAAAGATGCAGTGGCGTACCTAGGGGGGGGGCGGGGGGGGCGGGCCGCCCCGGGTACCAGCCCTAAGGGGGTGTTCCCGGCCTTGCCGTTCAGTCCCCCGCCACCCCCGAAGGACCGCTCGCCCCACTGACCTTCCTGCACCACCTGTGAAGCAGCCCGCAGCAGGATCGCGAAGTCAGCGTCAGCATCCCTGCGCTGCTTCCTGCGCCGCGATCCCGCCTCTCCTCTGACGTCAGAGGAGGGGCGGGACCGTGGCGCAGGAAGCAGCGCAGGGATCGCTGACGCTGACTTCGCGATCCTGCTGCGGCTGTTCATAGGTGGTGCGGGGAGGCCAGGGGGGCGAGCGGTCCTTCGGGGTGGGTCGGGGCATCAGGCCTTCAGGGTGGGGCGGGCGGGCAGGCAAGCAGGCTTTCAAGGGGGAGGGGGTGACAGGCAGGCAGGCAGGCCTTCAAGGGGGGACAGGCCTTCGGGGGGGGGGTGCAGACCTTCAAGGGGTGCAGGCCTTCAAGGGGGGCAGGCAGGCTTTCAGGGGGGTGCAGGCCTTCGGGGGGGGTGTAGGCCTTTGGGGGGGTGCAGACCTTCAAGGGGGTGCAGGCGTTCAAGGGGGGGAACAGGCCTTCAAGGGGGGAAAGGCAGGCAGGCCTTCAAGGGGGGGACAGGCCTACAAGGGGGGGGGGACAGGCCTACAAGGGGGGGACAGGCCTACAAGGGGGGGGGGACAGGCCTTCAAGGGGGGGTGCAGGCCTTCAAGGGGGGTGCAGGCCTTCAAGGGGGAGATAGGCCTTCAAGGGGGGGAAAGGCAGGCAGGCAGGCCTTCAAGGGGGGGGACAGGCCTACAAGGGGGGGAGAAGCTACAAGGGGGTGGTACAAGCCTTCAAGTGCGGGACAGGCCTTCGGGGGGGGGGTGCAGACCTTCAAGGGAGTGCAGGCCTTCGAGGGGGGTGGTGCAGGCCTTCAAGGGGGTGCAGGCCTTCAAGGGGGGACAGGCCTTCAAGGGGGGAAAGGCAGGCAGGCAGGCCTTCAAGGGGGGACAGGCCTACAAGGGGGGGGAGAAGCTACAAGGGGGTGGGACAGGCCTTCAAGTGGGGGACAGGCCTTCGGGGGGGTGCAGGCCTTCGGGGGGTGCAGACCTTCAAGGGGGGGACAGGCCTTCGGGGGGATGCAGACCTTCAAGGGAGTGCAGGCCTTCGGGGGGGGGGGTGCAGTCCTTCAAGACGGTGCAGGCCTTCAAGGGGGGGAAAGGCAGGCAGGCAGGCCTTCAAGGGGGGGACAGGCCTACAAGGGGGGGAGAAGCTACAAGGGGGTGGTACAAGCCTTCAAGTGGGGGACAGGCCTTCGGGGGGGTGGGTGCAGACCTTCAAGGGAGTGCAGGCCTTCGAGGGGGGTGGTGCAGGCCTTCAAGGGGGTGCAGGCCTTCAAGGGGGGACAGGCCTTCAAGGGGGGAAAGGCAGGCAGGCAGGCCTTCAAGGGGGGACAGGCCTACAAGGGGGGGGGGGAGAAGCTACAAGGGGGTGGGACAGGCCTTCAAGTGGGGGACAGGCCTTCGGGGGGGTGCAGGCCTTCAGGGGGGTGCAGACCTTCAAGGGGGGGACAGGCAGGCAGGCCTTCAAGGGGAAGACAGGCCTACAAGGGGAAGGGACAGGCCTTCAAGGGGGGTGCAGGCCTTCAAGGTGGGACAGGCAGACCTTTAAGGGGGGACAGGCCTTTGGGGGGGGACCATGATTTAGAAGTACACGGAGGGAAGGGGGTGTTCAAAGAGACATGCATATGCCAAACTTTGGGGGGGGAAGAAATAATGGGTCTGAAAATAGAGGAGAGGGAGAGAGATGATGGACCATGGGATTTAGGGAGGGAAGGAACAGAAAGGGAGAGAAATTGGACACAAGGGATGGTGTGGAGGAGGGATAGAGATACTGGATAGGAGGGTAATTAGGAAAAGAAACGGAGAGATGGTGGACTCTGGGATGGTGGGGAAGGAGGGAGAGATGCCGGATGAAAGGGTATTTAAGAAAAGGTGGATCTGTGGAGGGAGATGAAAAAAAGGAAAGATACCAGACTTCCTGGGAAGGGAAGGGAAATGGAAAGGGAGGACAGAGTTGGCAGATGGATGGTTAGCATGCAGAAAGAAGGAGACCCTGGCAAGCAAGTTATCAGAAGAAAACCAGAGCCTTGGACCAACAAGATTTGAAATATAACCAGACAACAAAAGGTAGAAAAATTAATTTTATTTTCTGTTTTGTGATTATAACATGTCAGATTTGAAATGTGTATCCTGCCAGAGCTGGTGTTGGACTGCAAACGTGAGCTAGGATTTAACAGAAAGAGGAAAAGTCCTTTTTGTTTCTTTATTTTATTTACACCACAGCGCCAGTGTGGTTAGGAGAAGCCAAAGGGGGTGAAAAAGCTATAAAACCCACCAGGAGTTTTGAAAAAAATCACCCAACTGGGCAGGAAAATCGAATTGAAAAACCAATTCAATAGGGCTGAATCGAATCAAAATTTTTTTTTCCTGTATCTGGCAGCATTAGTTTGCGCTACTGTCTTAGACTTTAGGACCTGGGATTGGGGAGAGATGGCATCCTCAGTACTTTATAATGCAAGTGAAACGAGGATTTGGTCAGACTTTTGAAGGGTCTGCAGAAAAAAAAATATTGTATAGGCCGGGGACATGAGACAGCAGGAAATGGGAACTTTTCTTCCTTCTATTTTTGTGAATGGAAAGGCTGAGGATGTCAGAGAGGTCAGTTAAAATATGTGCTTTATAAGAAAATATAATAATGTGTTTTATAAAGTTTATAGCATAGCTGGCCTACCCAGTGAGGTGTTCCTAGTGGTGATGGTGGCAGCGTGTCAATGTGTTGAGAGGAAGAGGTGGTCTGGGAAATTCTGCTGAGCAAACTCCGGGCCCATTTCCACCCCCCAGTTAGTCCACTCCACTCAACTGATTCACACACTGAGTGGGTCTTTGGGTGTTGTTTTGGGATCTCTTCCAGTGGTTTATCTCCTTCTGGTCCAAGGAAGGAAACTTTGTTATCCTTAGCATTGACCTACAGAATATGTTTGTAACAGCGCTGCTTGTGTGGCATTAGGCTATGTAGTGATCGAAAGAAAAAAACAGACCTTTGCACATTTTTGCACTATATGGTGGGTGTATGAGGAGATTCACATTTCCTGCACAGCTAAGTCCATGTGAAGTTACCTTGTGCTGTATTTGACATCTAGCAAGGTCTCTGTTTGAAAGGAAAGATCTAAACTTAAAAATGAAGTGGCCAGAAGTTATGGTAAAAGCAGATAGTGTAGCTGGTTTTAAGAAAGATTTGGACAAATTCCTGGAGGAAAAGTCCATAATCTGTTATTAAGACATGGGGGAAGTGTCTGCTTGCCCTGGATCGGTAGCATGGAATGTTGCTACTCTTTGGGTTTTGACCAGGTATTAGTGTCCTGGATTGGCTACCATGAGAATGGGCTACTGGGCATGATGGACCATTGGTCTGACCCAGTTAGGCTATTCTTATGTTATGTTCTCATCTGTAGGGGCCTTTGTTTTCACTTCTTATTTTAATGTATTTTTTTTCTGGGAACTTATCAGTGTTTTTTATAATGGGAACAAAAATGGAAGAGAATTAATGTGTGTGGAATGGGGGGGTAACTAATTTCTTCAGCTAAATAATTCAATCCACTTCAAACAGACATAGGAGAACTTGTGCACCATTCACACACCCTCCAACCAAAAACGTCAAAAGAAAAAAACTGTTCGACAACCTCCTAGCCATTCGAGCTGCAACACTCGACCCCCAACTCTACAACCAATTGATATCAACCACAGACTGCAAAACCTTCAAAAAGAAATAAAAACCCTTCTATTCAAAAAACACATAAAACCGAACTAACACAATCAGAACTGTCCCAAGCATCACCTGCAACTACTCCATATGTACTTCTAATGTCATGACAATTTAGACATAATTTATGTTATGTTATGTTTGGAATAATGGTTACATATATGAGGTTCAATAAAAGAAAATTTTCACTGCCTGTTTCTATTCTGACCATTTATTCCATTTCATGGTTATTGCAAAAAAAAAAAAAAAAATTTTTTACATGGGGGGGGTGTCAAAAAATGATGGGCCCCGGGTGCCACATACCCTAGGTACGCCACTGCAAAGATGCATTGCTAATTAGATTGCAACCAGCAGCTGGGGTAATTTTACTCTCCTTTTGGGCTATAACTTGACTTGCAGCATGCATAATGTGACCATACATCCCGTTTTGATCCCCTGTCCCCACGCACAGCTTCGGGGTGCCAAAATGTCCTGTTTTCAGAGAGAGTATCCTGAAGCTGTGCATGGGGACAATAGGACAGGTGATTGCAGAGCCTAGCTCTCTCCCTGATTCTCCGCCGCCAGGGCCAGGCCAGGCAAATGTAGCAACTGCACAACGGCCAGCCCAGAAGCCTTTTCTCCGACGTCAATTCTGACTTCGGAGAGGAAGTTCCGGGCCAGCCAGGCAGCGATTGGCTGGCCTGGAACTTCCTCTCCGACTTCAGAATTGACATCGGGGGAAAGCTTTTGGGCCGGTCGTTGTGCAGTCGCTGCACTCGCCTGGCCCTGTTGCTGAGGCGGCAGAGGGGAAGCACAGAGAAATTGCCCGTGGCAGCGGTGGCGTGGGGGGAGGTAGGGGGAGAGAGAAAGAAAGAAAGAAAAGATAAAGGGGAGTGTGACGGCGGTGGTTTGGGGGGGGGCAGGAAGAGAGAAAGGAAGAAAGAAAGCACAGTTAGAAGGAACTGCAACCAGAGACTCACCAGACAACAAAGGAAGAAAAAATGATTTTATTTTCAATTTAGTGATCAAAATGTTTCAGTTTTGAGAATTTATAGCTGCTGTCTATATTTTGCACTATATTTGTCTATTTTTCTATAGTTGTTACTGAGGTGATATTGCATATTGTAAAGTCATCTATCTTGACCTTGATAATTAACATTTTTTCTGCATACAGTGTGCTTTGTGGGGTTTTTTAAAAAAAATTTTATGGTTACCATTATGAATTAATAAGATATTGTGTGTACATGAAAATTGAATGGAAGAAATTGGGGGCGGGACTGAAAATCAGTAGATGTCCTGTTTTGATGAAAAAAAATAAATGGTCACGTTAAGCATGCACCTTGTGGTCACTGCAAGTCACATTATGGAATTTACATTGTAATGAGCTGTTTTACATGCATTTGAATGTTTTATATCTCATTACTATGTACCACAGGGAAACGTAGTACTGCTTAGGGCAGAAAACCCAGCAAAAGAGTGTAAGTCACGTTAAGGGGGTTTTAATAATGTGAACTGCACGGAGAGAAGCTGAAACTGCTTACAAGGAGATCCTCTGCCTCAACAACCAAACAAACTGGACTGCTGATCTTCTGACTGTTCCCCCCCCCCCCCCTGCCTGACAATCATGGCCAGGACCCCCACCATTCTCAGACACACCATGGACATGCGTGGCGGAGGAAACGCAGTAGGCCTCGATCCTGGGGAAACCTCCACAGAGCCACGCAGCCTGCGCCTAACCCACTATTGGACGAACCTGGGGTGTCAAGGTCTCAAGGGAACGGTCTGCGAGCCCTTGATCTGAAGTGCAGGCTGTCCAGAGGGTGCACTGCCAAGCAGCCAACCCCTTGGAAGCAGACTTTGCAAAAAAATCTATTGACCTCTCGCAGTCTGAGCTGTCCCCGTGGGGAACTTCTGCAGCACAAGGGCTGAAAAAGCGATTGAAAGGACTGAATTTAAAGAAAATAAACATAAGCAGAAAAGACAAGCTCCTACAGTCTGGCTTGTAGGAAAAAACTGATTTCTTGGGGAGCAGTCCTAACGTAAGAGGGGAGAGGCTCGACCAGTGGCGTACCAAGGGGGGGGCGGGAGGGGCGGTCCGCCCCGGGTGCCAGCCCTGAAGGGGTGCTCCCGGCCTTGCCGTTCAGTCCCCCCACACCCCCGAAGGACCGCTCGCCCCACTGACCTTCCTGCACCACCTGTGAAGCAGCAAGCAGCAGGATCGCGAGGTCAGCTATCCCTGAGCTGCTTGGGCGCTGCTTCCTGCGCCGCGATCCCGCCCCTCCTCTGACGTCAGAGGAGGGGCGGGAACGCGGCGCAGGAAGCAGTGCCTAAGCAGCGCAGGGATAGCTGACGTCGCGATCCTGCTGCGGCTGCTTCATAGGTGGTGCAGGAAGATCAGTAGGGCGAGCGGTCCTTCGGGGGTGGTGGGGACTGAACGGCAAGGCCGGGGAGCATAGGTAATGCTGCTTCATAGGTGGTGCGGGGAGGCCAGGGGGGCGAGCGGTCCTTCAGGGTGGGGCGGGTGGGCAGGCAGGCAGGCATTCAAGGGGAAGGGGGGTGACAGGCAGGCAGGCCTTCAAGGGGGGGGTGCAGGCCTTCGGGGGGGTGTGCAGACCTTCAAGAAGAAGGGACAGGCCTTCAAGGGGGGGGCAGGCAGGCCTTCAAGGGGGGACAGGTCTACAAGGGGGTGGACAGGCCTACAAGGGGGTGGGACAGGCCTTCAGGGGGGGTGCAGGCCTTCAGGGGGGGTGCAGGACTTCAGGGGGGTGCAGGCCTTCAAGGGGGGGACAGGCAGGCAGGCCTACAAGGGGGAGGGACAGGCCTTCAAGGGGGGGACAGGCCTACAAGGGGGTGGGACAGGCCTTCAAGGGGGGTGCAGGCCTTCAAGGGGGGACAGGCAGACCTTTAAGGGGGGACAGGCCTTTGGGGGGGACCCTGGTTTAGAAGTACACGGAGGGAAGGGGGTGTTCAAAGAGACGTGCATATGCCAAACTTTGGGGGGGGGGATGAAGAAATAATGGGTCTGAAAATAGAGGAGAGGGAGAAAAATGATGGACCATGAGATTTAGGGAGGGAAGGAACTGAAAGGGAGAGAAATTGGACACAAGGGATGGTGTGGAGGAGGGATAGAGATACTGGATAGGAGGGTAATTGGGAAAAGAAAGGAAGAGATGGTGGACTCTGGGGTGGTGGGGAAGGAGGGAGAGATGCCGGATGAAAGGGTAGTTAAGAAAAGGTGGATCTGTGGAGGGAGATGAAAAAAAGGAAAGATACCAGACTTCCTGGGGAGGGAAGGGAAATGGAAAGGGAGGACTGAGTTGGCAGATGGATGGTTAGCACGCAGAAAGAAGAAAGATGGAGACCCTGGCAAGCAAGTTATCAGAAGAAAACCAGAGCCTTGGACCAACAAGATTTGAAATATAACCAGACAACAAAAGGTAGAAAAATTAATTTTATTTTCTGTTTTGTGATTATAATATGTCAGATTTGAAATGTGTATCCTGACAGAGCTGGTGTTGGACTGCAAACGTGAGCTAGGATTTAACAGAGAGAGGAAAAGTCCTTTTTGTTTCTTTATTTTATTTACACCACAGCGCCAGTGTGGTTAGGAGAAGCGAAAGGGGGTGAAAAAGCTATAAAACCCACCAGGAGTTTTGAAAAAAATCACCCAACTGGGCAGGAAAATCGAATTGAAAAACCAATTCAATAGGCTGAATCGAATCAAAATTTTTTTTCCTGAATCTGGCAGCATTAGTTTGCGCTACTGTCTTAGACTTTAGGACCTGGGATTGGGGAGAGATGGCATCCTCAGTACTTTATAATGCAAGTGAAACGAGGATTTGGTCAGACTTTTGAAGGGTCTGCAGAAAAAATATATTGTATAGGCCGGGGACATGAAACAGCAGGAAATGGGAACTTTTCTTCCTTCTATTTTTGTGAATGGAAAGGCTGAGGATGTCAGAGAGTTCAGTTAAAATATGTGCTTTATAAGAAAATATAATAATGTGTTTTATAAAGTTTATAGCATAGCTGGCCTACCCAGTGAGGTGTTTCTAGTGGTGGTGGTGGCAGCGTGTCAATGTGTTGAGAGGAAGAGGTGGTCTGGGAAATTCTGCTGAGCAAACTCCGGGCCCATTTCCACCCCCCAGTTAGTCCACTCCACTCAATTGGTTCACACACTGAGTGGGTCTTTGGGTGTTGTGTTGGGATCTCTTCCAGTGGTTTATCAGTATCTCCTTCTGGTCCAAGGAAGGAAACTTTGTTATCCTTAGCATTGACCTACAGAATATGTTTGTAACAGCGCTGCTTGTGTGGCATTAGGCTATGTAGTGATCGAAAGAAAAAAACAGACCTTTGCACATTTTTGCACTATATGGTGGGTGTATGAGGAGATTCACATTTCCTGCACAGCTAAGTCCATGTGAAGTTACCTTGTGCTGTATTTGACATCTAGCAAGGTCTCTGTTTGAAAGGAAAGATCTAAACTTAAAAATGAAGTGGCCAGAAGTTATGGTAAAAGCAGATAGTGTAGCTGGTTTTAAGAAAGATTTGGACAAATTCCTGGAGGAAAAGTCCATAATCTGTTATTAAGACATGGGGGAAGTGTCTGCTTGCCCTGGATCGGTAGCATGGAATGTTGCTACTCTTTGGGTTTTGACCAGGTATTAGTGTCCTGGATTGGCTACCATGAGAATGGGCTACTGGGCATGATGGACCATTGGTCTGACCCAGTTAGGCTATTCTTATGTTATGTTCTCATCTGTAGGGGCCTTTGTTTTCACTTCTTATTTTAATGTATTTTTTTTCTGGGAACTTATCAGTGTTTTTTATAATGGGAACAAAAATGGAAAAGAATTAATGTGTGTGGGATGAGGGGGTAACTAATTTCTTCAGCTAAATAATTCAATCCACTTCAAACAGACATAGGAGAACTCACGCACCATTCACACACCCTCCAACCAAAAACGTCAAAAGAAAAAAATTGTTCGACAACCTCCTAGCCATTCGAGCTGCAACACTCGACCCCCAACCCTACAACCAATTGACATCGACCACATACTGCAAAACCTTCAAAAAGAAATAAAAACCCTTCTATTCAAAAAACACATAAAACCGAACTAACACAATCAGAACTTTCAGAAACATCACCTGCAACTACTCCATATGTACTTCTGATGTCATGACAATTCAGACATACTGTAATTTATGTTATGTTATGTTTGGAATATAAGAAAATTTTCACTGCCTGTTTCTATTCTGACCATTTATTCCATTTCATGGTCATTACAAAAAATATTTTTTTACATGGGGGAGGGTGTCAAAAAATGATGGGCCCCGGGTGCCACATACCCTAGGTACGCCACTGGGCTCGACTATGTGTTAAGAGGCTTCCTACAAGCTCTGGCAAGTATGGGAAAATAACCCACTAGTCCAGGAATAGAGTGGGATTGTAAAAGAAGTTAATATCAATTATAACAGACTACTAAAGATGAAGACAGTCAACAATAGCTGGTCGAAACTTGAGACAGTAGTCAGGGTAGTGAAAATGCAGGTGGGAGAAAACATTTTAAAGATATATAGTATCAGTAATTAGAGGAAGTGCAAAAGTTGCACTCAAATGTGAAGGAGAAGAATATGTAGAAGCTGATAAGGAAAAGCATCATTATTTACCTATATATTTCTGTTCAGTGTTCACCGAGGAAGAGCTGGGAGCAGGACACAGGAAATGAACACAAAGTGGTAGAGCTTGAAAGGGTAATTTCATAAACTGTTTTTGCGAATAAAATGCTGTTTTATGTTTGTAAATAAGCTGTGTAAAATCAGATCACAAGCTGGTGCTTGCTCGGGCACTAGGAGACTAGATTCACTAAATGGCACACAAAATTTATCAGTGAAAATCATTGGCACGCAACGATGGGCGTCCATTATAGAATAGCACTGACTGCCAATTCTGGCTCCAGGCCTTATACTTGCTGAAACCAGGCGATCCAGCGCCCATGTTTAGGTTTATTGACCACTTCATATCCTGCGAATGCAATAGGTCATAGCGGCTTACAATTTATACATCAGTGCAAAGAAAGGAACGCCATAAACCAAAAGTAAAGTTAACAACTTCCCGCCCAAGGCCGTGGCCTCCCAAGGCCATGTCATCTTTTGGGTTGTGTGTTATGGGAATGGGCTCACATTGTTGGTGCTGATTAGGGTCAATTAGCACCCAATTACTGGCACTCAGTCCAAATTCTCTATAAGGTGCCGATATGGGCGGCTGCCTACAAAGCGGCCGCCGATCATGTGCAGTAAAGAGAACTGCGCCTCTGGGACAGACAGACACCGGAAATGTAGGCCCGGGTTTTCCAGGCATACATTTCCGGTGCCTGTCTTTGTTGTGAATCGTGCCTACATAGGCGCTTTAAGGCACCTAAAGCCTCTTCCGGCGTTAGCCATGCCCATCGTGGCGACAGGTGATCTACAGCACCTACAGAGGCGCAATTCTGGCACCAGTTTTTTCGATGCCGATCGGCACCTTGAAACTCAGTGAAAAACGCAATGCTTTTCAGAAGACTCTTCATGAGCTGCACTAAAAATAGAAAAAGTGATACCAGTGCACGTTCTTTTACACTGAGGGCTCCTTTTACTAAAGTGCGCTAGCGTTTTTAGCACGCGCTGAAGATTAGCGCGCGCAAACCACACGCTAAACGTAAAATACTAACGCAAGCTCTATGGAGGCGTTAGTACAAAGGAGCCCTGAGTCTGAGCTCCCATTGACATGAACACTCAAACTTTCTTTGCACTGCGCTCCCGGAAAAGTTATAGGAATGGTTATGTGACTGGCAACTAGGATTCAATGGGGGGGGGGAAACATTGCAGTGTCATTGCTACACCTTTTTGTGTTTTCTGTGATACCTTTTTCTTCTTTCAAAGTCAACCTTGACTGTTATTCATTAGCTCCACACTCAGTATTTAGCATGTGTTTACCTTGCTCAAATCTCTCGTCTGGCCTGCTACAAACTGTAGAAGAGATGCCGCTAATTAATAAAAAGATGCTCTTTTTGGTACCTACAAAACATTTGTGTATGCAAATTGTGTGTCTGTGTGTGCATAAATGAATGTGCACACAATTGATTTGAGTATGTAAAACATTTAGCATGCATAGATGGTGCACATTTAAGACAAAGGTGTGTAAACACACAAAAAATTTGGAAAAATTCAGAAAATGCAGACAATAACTGAACTGTTATTTAACTGATGAAGTCCTTACTAATGATGTTCTTTGTGTGCATCTGTCATATATGCTTATGATTATTTATACTGCCCCTTTAAAATGGACTTGAAGACCCAAAAGTACTGTCTAGTTGAAAATTACTCTACAAAGGTGAACTGTTTGCCAATTTTTTCCTAAATGAATCATACATAGTACTTGTTTTTCCAGTTAGTGACAGCCAGTCATTAATAATACGTATCTGTTGGATCACTAGCTCTGCAAGTTGCATTAATACCACCATCAATTTTACCTTCGCAAATAATAATTCTTCTAATCCATCTCTAAGCATCGCTCTTTATTTTATGTTACCTGTGGCTACAATCTTAGATCGTGCTTAGTGAATCCAGATTTATCATCCATGGCTGCAGAAAGAACTATAATTTTAAGGGTGCAATAATTCTATGCCGGAGGTAAAAAAAAACAAAAAACCATGCGAATGTTACGGATGTGCTATCATTGGGAAATGAAATTTCCAATGCTGTTTCATTTTATTCTTAAAATGTTTCATTTACTTTTTTTTAAATTATTATTCTTTATTGATTTTCAAGTTTTAACAGTGCAATACACAGGAATGTCAACATATAACAAACAAATCAAGAAAAGCACATTCAACTTACATATATACATAAACAATCATTTTTTTACCCCCCATGCCCCCTAAAAATTAATCAATGAAATCACTAATACATATATTCTTTCAGAAACCTTCTCCTTTATCGAATAATCTTGCAAACCTACCCACCCCTCACCCACCCACCCTGGAAGTGTAAGGAACTAAACAAAAAGACCACTAAATAGAAGAAATAAAAGATGTCAATGGGCCCCAAACCAGTCTGAACAAATTACTATGTTTAAGAAACTTAAAGCCCCCTCTCACCATTATAAAAAAGAAAAGGAAAATAGCAGCCCAGGTTTTCTCTTCATCATTCCCAGACCCTTAGCCCCATGGCAGGATTAACTCTATGGTGGATAAACACAAATATTGGACTCCCCCCCTCCCCAACACACATTTTGGCTCTGATTCTGTATAAAGTGCCTGTCTTTGCCCAATGTTTCTATAATGCTTTTGCTTATGATGGGCAGAATTTTTTTTTTAAACCCATTTATTGTTTTACCTACCTTTCAATGACACATGGTAGGTGCTGTTTTCAATAATGCCTACTGATTTAGGTGCCCTTTGAACCCAAATGAGTAAATATCAGTATGTTAGCCTCTACTCCAGCCCTCTGGCATAATCACTTTCATTATTTCCCAGTTCCCACCATCTCCCTCAAGCTCATATCAGGCACACATTAACAGGCAGTCTTTCTTACCTACTGACTGGCTTTCTTACCTATTGTCTGTCTTTCTTACCTATTGTCTGTCTTTCTTCTGCAGGTGGGAATGGTGAGTCTCACAAGGCTAGAGGGCTCTGTGTGGTTCTGACTGCAAAGGATAGCCAGCAGAAGAGGAGGCAGTAGGTAAGAATCCCTGGGCCCAATATTCAGCTAGTGACAATCAGCATTTTGCTGACTACTGCTGACAATATAACTGGAAATTCAATGCCGGGCCCTGTTCAGCATCTGGCACTGAATTTCTAGGTATACGGTGCCAGCTAAACATAGCTGGTTAAGAGCAATATTTGGCACTTAACCAGCTATGAAGAACTGCATAAAGATAGGATTGATTTTTATGCAATTATCTTAGCTGGTTATTGACACTTCATTGGCCAAGTTCCGATTCCGCCCCCAGAATGCCCACAAAATAGTCGGTTTCTGCTTATGCACTAACCAGGCATTTTCAGCGGCACTCTTCAGTTAAGCGCTGCTGAAAATGCCCAGCTGGTCCTAGAAAGTCGATTTGCAAGGACTGGGGCCTCTCCTTGCTGTTAGAATCATTTTGCATATCGCCTCTGATTGCAGCTCCTTCTGACAACTGGAAGACTACGGTCAGGATATGTGGAGAATACAGACTGTCCTCACTTTCCTGTATGGCAGCTGTGGATTACCAGGGCAAAAACATGCCTTGGGGACTGCTGAGTTAGAACATCTGACAGGCACCCCCATAATAAAGTATATGGGCCCTAGGCATGCATCTACTTTGCCTATGCCTTCATTCTGTATTGTCCTGTCCAGCACACACCAGTTATATACTCCATTTCTGGCTTGTAAAAGGAACAGGAACAATCCATAGCTGTTGCTGCAACTTGTGATGTTATTCAAAATGATGTCGCTGACCTGAGGCCAATGTCATTTTGAAGTACAATAGCAATTCAAAGTGGTGCTGACCTCAGATTGGCTGGTGCCATTGGCAGGAGGGAAATAGAGATCCTGAAATAGCAGAGAAGGCTAGAACAACTATATATAAATAAATTAAAACCTGGATAGTGAGGGAAGTGGTAGGAACCTGACAAGGTCATTTTAGCAGCTTTAGATGTGGAAATGGCAATATTTACATATCTAGATCACATACTCTTGAAAATAGCAATTTAAGAAAGCATGTGTATATCCCCGGTCTGCAGAATCGGAAAAGAATTGGAAAAGAATGAAAAAAAACCCCAAACATATGTTTAATTCCCAATTTACAATGGAAATATATCTATCCCCCCCCCCCTCTCCTTTGTTGGTTTTTTATCCTATCCTGAGTTATCAGGTACCAGTTTAAACAAAGAGTAAAGGACCATGGATTTGATATAGGGCCTTTCTTGTGGTAAACATTTATTATAAACAGATACTTTCTTTGTCTCTTGTGGGCTTACAGTCTAAACTTTTCTATCTGGGGCAGTGAAGGGTTAAGCCACTTAAGCAGGATCACAAGGAACTACAGAGAGAATTGAACCCAGCTCCCTGGGGTCTCAGCCCCACCGCACTAACCATTAAGCTACTTCTCCACTCCTAGGGAAAGTAAAGAACTTACTCATTTAGGCCCTGATTCTATAAAGGATGCCTACCGATAGGTACCTAGACTGAGGCACCTACCGAGTTAGTCACCTAACTTAATTTTTTTTAAATTGTTAATTGGTGCTGACATTGAAAGCACCATAAAAAAAACAATTCAAAAAATTACTAATGTCTACACGAAGAGTAGGTGTGGTTAGAGGCAGAGTTTGTACAAACAATGGAGACAGTCAACTCTGCACAAACAGCAATAGCCCAACAGAGAAGAGCAGAGAGAGCCAGGTTTTAATATGAATCATACTTTAATAGCATACATAAAATCTTTTGGCACCTTATAGACTCTTTCACTTGAACATTTGAAAGTGGTTTATGCATCCTGCTGCTCTAGTGAATCGCTCAGTTTGTAGATTACTGCCTGCTATGTATCATTCTCATGCCTTTGAGAAGATTCATAACGTATCCTTACAGACCTGGTATTCCTTAGGAGTATTGTTCATTATCTGGGTTGTTACTCACAAGAACTCTTGATACAGGCGATTTAGATGAAACACGGTCCGAGTCAAGTCTATAAGGTGCCAGAGGATTTTATATATGTTACTGGTTGCTATTAAGGTATGATTCATTTGATGACCTGGCTGTCTCTGCTCTTCTCTATTGAACTAGAAACAGAGTTTGGACATGGATTGAATTAGGTGCTGGTAGGCATCTGGTTTAGGCGCTGGTATATTAGACTAGGAAAACCCTGTCTTAATATACTGGCACCTAACATTATGATACCTACCAGTGCCTATGTCGATTTAGGCAGTACTAGGTGTGATTCTACAAACAGTGCCTAGCTTTGATTGACACATAGTAGATGTCTACCAAGATAGGCTCAGTGTGTAGAATCTGGCCCTTAGTCAACGACTTTCCCACCTTTTTAATGCATAATTGACTTAACAAAAAATATCCAATTAAATCCCAAACTCTTCACTAATTTGCTAAGAGTCACTATAAGACAAAAGAAAAAGACTAAGGTCACTGGCGAGCATACATAAGCTCAACCACTACCGCCCACATTATTGGCATAAAAAAACTTTCATCGCATTGGGCAAATATGGATTCCATTTTGTGCTTCACCCTAAATAGGAATAAATTCTATATCCTCACTCTTTTTTGAGATGCTGCCTACTACATGAGTGGCCCCTTTTTATTTATTTATTCAATTTTCTATACCATTCTCCCAGCATTTTTCCCTGTCTATCCTGGCAGGCTCACAATCTATTTAATTTATTTATCTGGGCAATGGGGGGATTAAATGACTTGCCCAGGGTCACAAGGAGCAGCATGGGTTTGAACCCATAACCTCAGGGTGCTGAGGCTGTAGCTTTAACCACTATGCCACACTCATCACACATTATTGTGAGCAGCAGACTATTAAATACTTAGGTATTATCATTCCAAGAGACATAAGGCATTTGCATGAATTAAGGGCTCCTTTTATCAAGCTGCGCTAGCGGTTTAACGCGCTCCACGCTAGCCGCAACACCTGCCTTGAGCAGGCGGTAGTTTTTTGGCCAGCATGGGGGTTAGCGTGTGATTAAAAGTCATGTGCGCTAACCCCGCTAGCGTGGCTTGATAAAAGGAGCCCTTAATCTAATCTTTGACTTTTTTTTATACCAATTCATCCCAACAGGAGGGCTCGACTCTGTTAACAAAATATTAATTTATCTTGATTATTCTTTTAGATTAATTTGTTAAATTATATTTTGGTAGGCTTTCTTGGATTTATAATGTTTCCCTTAAATAGCTTCAACTTTGTTTCAATTGGTTTAGATGCATTTAAATTATAGGACTAAGGTTATAGCTATTTAATTTATTTCTCATATTTATTTATAATATGGATAATTTCATATTTGAGTTGAGATATTGTAAGATGTTAGGTCTAGTTTACTTTGGGGAGGATTTTTTAGTGCTTGGGGGAAGATATGGATTGCGAGTCTTCATGTGTGCATTCAAGTTTATGTGTTATTTTAAAGGGATGGGTTGTAGGGTTTTAAAAGTGTGTGGTCCTGGAGATGTGTGGAATTATTGTTGAATCTGGCGGGTATTAATTGGAATATTGAAAGTTTAATTTTTTTGATTCTAATAAAATGGTTTTTAAAATTCTTTTCATTAAATGTTAATGTACTCAATCATCCCATCAAAAAGATGAGATGTCTATGGAAACTCTATGGGATGCTTTCAAGGCAACTTTAAGAGGGCATATTATATCCTATTTGGCTCATGTTACAAAATTACTTAAAATGGAATTTTCCAATTTAGAAAAAAATATTTCTGATTTAGAATCAAAATTGGTTTTAAAATGGAATCAAGTAACTTTAAATGCCCTGATGTCGGCTAAGTACAAATATAATGCCATAAGCTCACAATTGGCTAGGAAATAATTTTTAATTCAGCAAGTGGTGCATTATGGAAACTCGAATAAAGTGGGGAGAGTATTGGCAAATTATCTCAAAGTTAAAAAGCGAAGAGGAAAGATTGTGGTCATTCAAAATGAAAAGGGCAAGATTTATACCCATATATCTGATGTTTTAAACCCAATTTCTGGATTATTATAAAACTTCGGAGCTAAATTCAAATAATGGGAATAAAGGAAGAGACTTTTTGCAGTCTATTCTTGGGCCCAAAATTCCAGAGCATATAAAAGAATCTCTTGATGCGCCTATATCTTTTTCAGAACTCCAGGAGTAGGAGTTAAGAGTTAGAGTAGGATCTGCTCCAGGCAGTGACGGATTCACAGTGGAGTTTTTTTTTTAATCTTTTCAAAATATATTGTTGCTTCATCTTTTTAAATTATATCAATCACAATTGGTGAAAGGCCAAAAAACAGGTACAATGGTTGAGGCTCTTACAACTGTTTTGCCAAAGCCAAACAAAGATCCTATGTTGGTGGCGAATTACTGGCCAATCTCTTTAATTAATATGGATGGAAAAATCTTGGCTTAACTATTGGCTCTGAGGTTAGCTAAGGCTCTCCCTTATATTATTGGAATGCACGAAATGGGTTTTGTTGCTCGAAGACATTCTGCAATTGATACTAGATTGGCACTTCATATGCTCAATTTGGCAAAAACAATAGATGACCCGGCTTTTTCTGTATCCTTGGTCTTTCATGTACCAAGTAATGGATTGGTTTGGGATAGGCTCTGGATTTATTCAAATGATTCAAGCCTTGTATAGCTCCCCTTCAGCCAGAATTTGTATTAATATTACATTCTCGGAGCGATTTTGTTTAAAGAGGGGAGTTCGGCAAGGATGTCCCTTATCTCCTTTGCTTTTTTATATTGTTTTGGAACCCTTGTTAGCTATCCAGCAGGCAGAGGAGATTCCATATGCAGGTCAAGACTATAAAGTTTTAGCTTATACAGATGATATATTGCTTCATTTGGTGAATCCTGAAGGTATGTAATGTTTTATTCATTTCTGGTGGGTGTGAGTCCACCAAAACCTATTGTTTTTTAGCAACTGGTATTATATTTAGCTTTATGTAAAATACGAGTGGCAATAGTCATATTATAAGAAGGTACTGAAAAGTTCTCAGCCCAACGACCAACTTCCTGAATTCTAAGCATTGCCACTGTAGCTAAAAAGAGTGTTATCTTATTTCAGCATTCTGAGCTCAACATGGTGAAACACCCCAGTACACCAGAGAGGACAAATTCAGTACACAGTAGTGCAAAGCGATTAAAGTAGGATCACTGCTTGGCCTACCTCAGAAACCAACTGTTATATGGCACACAACTTTTTCTAAAATAAAGTGTTCCCACTCCACTTGGTGGAATAAGTAGGGGAGTACGAGTATTTCAAAAGAGTCCCGAACATCTGAACCTAATGTTGCCAGAACTATTGTCAAAGGGTGGTTATGTTGCTCTTCTGTTAGTGCAGTGGTTTCCAAATGTGTTTTACAATTTAATAAAGGTGGCTGAGCCAGAAAAATAAATTGATAGGCAAACTGAACCTGGAGTGAGTAAAACAGTCTAGCTTGGCTCTGAAAGTCCAATGTGAGCTGAGCCAAATCAATTAGCACAAAGAAAGCAAAAATTGTTCTAATTAAGGGAAAATGGTAGATACGGTTATAAAGAACAAAATTACAAAACACATACATAAGCATGGATTAGTGAGACAAAGCCAACACCAACCTACTGCATTTCTTTTAAGAGGTGAATAAACATGTGGATAAAGGTGAGCTGTTCATAAGAACATAACATAAGAGCTGTCATATGGGGACAAATTGCAGTCTACCAAACCCAGTATCCTGTTTCTAACAGTGGCCAACACAGGTCGCAAGTACCTGGCAAGAACCGAAAGAGTAAATCATATTTTATACTACTTATCCTACAAATAAACAGTGGATTTCCCCAAGTCCATATTAATAATGGTTTATGGACTTTTGTTTTAGGGAAAGTATTCAAACCTTTTTTAAACCCTGCTAAGCTAACTGCTTCCATCACATTCTCTGGCAACGAATTCCAGAGTTTAATTACACACTGAGTGAAGAAATATTTTCTCCTATTTGATTTAAATCTACTACTTAGTAGATTCAATACATGACCCTTAGTCCTAGTATTTTTGGAAAGAGTAAACAAGTGATTTACATATATCTGTTCCACTCCACTCAGTATTTTTACACCTCCAACATATCTCCCCTTAGCTACCTCTTCTCCAGGCTGAAGACACCTAGCCACTTTATCCTTTCCTCATAGGGAAGTCATCCCATCCCTTCAACCATTTTCATCGCCCTTCTCTTTACCTTTTCTAATTGCACTATATCTTTCTTGAGATATGATAACCAAAGCTGCACACATTATTTGAGGTGCAGCCTCACCCTGGAGTGATACAAAGGCATTATAACATTTTTATCTTTATTTTCCATTCTTTTCATAATAATTCCTGATATTCTATTTGCTTTCTTAGCCACCGCCATGCACTGAGCTGAGGATTTCATCGCATCCACAACAATGACATCTTGGTCCTTTTCCTGGGCGGTGAATTCTAACATGGAACCCTGCATCACGTAGCTATAGTTCCTCTTTCCCACATGCATCACTTTGCACTTGCTCACATTAAATAGCATCTGTCATTTTGATGCTCAGTTTTCCAGTCTCAATATTGTGTATCTAGATTTTCAAAAGGCATTTGACAAGTATCTCATGATAGACTCCTGAGGAAATCAGAAAGTCATGGGATAGGAGATAAAGCCCTATTATAGATTAAAAACTGGTTAAAAGATAGAAAACAGAGAGTAGGGTTATATGGTCAATATTCTCAATGGAGAAGGGTAAAGAGTGGGGTTCCCCAGGGGTCTGTGCTTGGACCACTGCTTTTTAACATACTTATCAATGATCTAGAGATGGGAATAATTAGTGAGATAATTAAATGTGCTGGTGACATAAAGTTGTTCAAAGTTGTTAAACTGCAAAAGGATTGTGCAAGATTTCAAGATGACCTAGACTAGATATCAAAATAGAAGATGATGTTTAATCTGAGCAAGTGCAAAGTGATGCATGTTAGAAAGAGAAGTCTGAACTATTGTATAGTTACAGGACACTGAATTCCATATTAGTAATCACCACCCAGGAAAATTCTAGATGTTATCATTGATGATATTGAAACTTCTGCTTAGTGTGCAGCAACCATTAGAATTTAAAGCAAACAGAATGTTAGGAATTATCAAGAAAGGAATGTAAAACAAAGATGAGAACATTATAATGCCTTTGTATTGCTCCATGGTATAGCCACCACCTTGAATAATGTGTTCAATTTTGGTTACCACATCTTTAAAAAGATACTGCAGAATTAGATAAGATACAGTGGTGCCTCACACAACGAACTTAATTCGTTCCAGGAGCAAGTTTGTTATGCGAAAAGTTCGTTATGTGAAACGCGTTTTCCCATAACAATACATGTTAAAAAAAATAATTCGTTCTGCAGCATAAAATATGCTAAGATGACATAAAAAAAGATAAATTTGTCAAAATGGTGAAAATGGTGGTCTTGCTGAGGCCAAACTCTTTGACGAGGTCACACTGTTTTACCCCACATTCACTCCTTCTAATTATTTCCCGTTTCATTTCAACAGAAATCACCTTCCTGCTTCATGATATATAAAAAATATTGAGTTTATCTTAAAAGGACGACTGTATACAGTGAGAGAGGGCAGTTAAGTGCAGTGCCTGCGCGGAAGGATGCAATACATCGGCAGCTCGGGCGACTTCGTTGTGTGAAACGAAGTTCGTTGTGTGAAACGAAGTTCGTTGTGTGAATCAAGACATGAAGTTTGTTGTGTGCAGCGTTCGCTGTGCGAGGCGTTCGTTGTGTGAGGCACCACTGTACAGAGAAGTGCATTGAAAATGATAAACAGGAAGTGAAGACTTCTCTACAAGGAAAGTCTAGGACTCTTCAGCTTGGAGAAGAGACGGCTCAGGGGAGATATGATAGAGGTCTATAAAATACTGAGTAGAGTGGAATGGCTTGATGTGAATAGCTTGTTTACTCTTTCCAAAAATATTAGAACTTCGGGGCATATAATGAAGCTACTACATAGTAGATTTAAAACAACGTAGAGAAAATATTTCATCACTCAATGTGTAATTAAACTCTGGAATTGAGAATGTGATGAAAGCAGTTAACTTAGCAGGGTTTAAAAAAAAGATTTGGATAATTTCCTAAAAGAAAAGTCCACAAGCCATTATTAAGACTGACCTGGGAAAATCCACTGCTTATTCCTAGGATAAGCAGCATAAAATCTGTTTTACTCTTTGGGAACTTGCTAAGTACTTGTGACCTGGGTTAGCCACTGTTGGAAATAGGATACTGTGTTTGTTGGACCTTCATTCTGTCCAGAGGCTGTTATAGAGGAATTCCAGGGATTCAAGACAAAGTTAGACAAGTTCCTGCTGAACCAAAAAGTACGCAGGTAAGGCTAGACTCAATCAGGGCACTGGCCTTTGACCTACGGGCCGCCGCGGGAGCGGACTGCTGGGCACGATGGACCACTGGTCTGACCCAGCAGCAGCAATTCTTATGTTCTTATGTACATGTCATTATCTTTCAATATAACAAGCACTGTTGTTTTCTGAAGCAATCTCTACATCAAAGAGCACTGGTGCTCTTCTGAGCTACTGAATTAAGACTCGACAAAAAAGCGTATACCTAAATATCAAGCACTGCATCCCCATGTACTGAAACATTTGAAGTGAAGTGTTATCAGGAATGGTGGGGAGAGAGTACAGAGGTGTGCATTTGTAAGGGCTCTAATTTGTAATGTTCTTGTTCTTTTTTGTTGGGGAGAGGGGTGCTGTTTTGCATGTTACAGCATGCCTCTCTCCAGGTAAGGATTCACTTTTCCCTAATAAGACAGAAAGACAGGAGAACCAATTTGCAATGCATTTACAGTGATTTGTTGTTTCCAAGCAAATAAGGCAATTAGGAAATGATAGCACTAAATTAGAGGCCTGTAACTTGTTTACTGTGTTCCTTGTCTATAATGGGGTTGTATTTATTACAGCACAGCTCCATTTGCAGTGTTTGGTTCAAAATTCCGTATTAGGCTGGATTAGTCTGCATTAAAGTTGATAGAGACTTAGCACAGCCTAACACTGGAATTATAGAAGGAAGCTGCATGGTAGTCAAATGCAGGCTAAGCAACTCATTATTAACACAGGTCTGCATAAACTTTATTAGAACTACTCTGTTACATAACACCAGGAAACTAGAACACAGCAAAACCAAAATTTGAAGACTTTATATACCGAAACTCACTAACAACAACTTACAATTTAATCCTAGGAGACCTAAATCTCCACCTTGAAAACCAAAACTCCAAACAAGTAGAAATCTTACTGTCATACCTTGAAGCCTTAACATACAAGATGCTAGACCCTCAAACCACACATGAAAAAGGTCACCAACTCGACATTGCAGCCTACATGTCCCAACAGCCCATATAACCAGAGATTCTTACATCAAATGGAAACTGGTACCGTTCCCTCTGGTCAGACCACTATACATACTCCTTCAACATCAACTGGACCAAAAACAAAAGTAAACCAATCACACAAAAAATAACCTACACTTCATGCAAGCACATCGACCCCACCAAATTCTGGACCAGAATAGATACCATAATTCAAGACTATGACCCCCAAAATCTCATCTCACAATGGAACCACCTAAGCAAATCAACCCGAGATGAGCTAGCCCCTGAACAAACCAAAACCAGAATCCAGAGAAAATCAGACAAATGGTTCGACAATGAACTACTCCTACTCAAAAGACAATGCAGACAACTAGAATGAAAATGGAGAAAAAGCAGTCAAAATTCCACAAAAACAGCATGGAGAAAACTGAACCAAAAATACAAACAAAATCTGAAATAAAAAAGAAAGACATACTACACAAAGCAAATAGGAGAAAAATCCCAAGACACAAAAAAACTATTCCAATTACTAAAAGATCTCACAGACACCAAACGCTACCTAACCAATGATAACACTCCCCACCACCACCACCACCACCACCACCACCATCAGCCCCCCTCTTAGTGGCATTCTTCAAAAACAAAATTGCAAACATCAGGTCCACCTTCAAAGAAACTCCCATGCACCTGCATGAGATCGCAACACCCCCCACAAAGAATCAGTTGCAGCAGACAGAACCTGGTCCTACTTCTCACCGATACAATGGCCAGACCTCAATAAACTCTGTAACAAATACAGCCATGCAGCCAGCGACCTCAACCACTGCACCCCATACCTATTTAAATCCGCCAGTACACTGTTTCGCACCCAGATTTTACAATGGATCCAGACTCTACTCACAGACTGCCTTTTCCCACTTGACCTCAGTGAAATTATCATCACCCCAATCCTAAAAGACCCCAAAGGAGCAACAAACCAACCGTCCAACTACAGACCCATAGCCTCAATACCACTCTATGTCAAGTTAATGGAAGGCCTCATAGCCAAAGCCCTAACCTTATACCTAGAAAACCACAACTTGCTCCACCCTACACAATCCGGATTCAGAACCAACTACAGCACAGAGACCTTTCTAGGTTCTCTTATGGACACCGCTAGACAACACCTCTCCACAGGCAAAAAAATGCTGATTATTCAACTGGATCTCTCCGCAGCTTTTGACCTGGTGGACCATGACATCCTTCTACAAATACTAGACTTTATAGGAATCACCGGCAAGGTACTATCATGGTTTAAAGGATTCCTACAATCCAGAACCTACAGAGTCAAAACAAACAAAGAAAAATAAGAACCATGGTCCAACTCATGCAGAGTTCCCCAAGGATCACCTCTATCTCCCACGCTATTCAACCTATACATTGCCTCCCTCAGCTCCCACCTAGATAAACTAAACTTAACCTCTTACAGCTATGCAGACGACATAACCATCCTCCTTCCTTTCGACCAACCAGTACCCTCCATGGCAGACCCAATACACAGAACACTTGAAATAATAGCAATATGAATGAAAGAACACAAACTAAAACTAAATCCTGACAAAACAAACTTCATTCTACTTGAAAACAGCAAAACCACAACCATAACAAACCTAGTCATAAACTCTATCTCATACCCCATTCAACCCACTTTAAAACTCCTGGGAGTGCTGATAGACAGACACTGTACCATGCAGCCACAAATCAACAAAACAATTTAAAAAAAATCATTTGCAGTTATGAGAAACCTAAGGCAAGTTCGAAAATTCTTCGACAGAAAATAATTTCAACTCGTGGTACAATCCCTAGTCCTAGGACTAATAGACTACTGCAACATACTATATCTCCCATGCCCAGCAACTTCAAACAACTTCAAACAATACAACTTCAAACAAAACAACTTCAAACAATACAACTTCAAACAAAACAACTTCAAACAATACAAAACACAGTCCTAAGACTTATCTACTCGCTGAAGAAATACGACCATATCACAGAGGCATACCTCGAAACACACTGGCTCCCAGTTCAAGCAAGAGTACTCTTCAAATTCTACTTCCTACTATTTAAAGCCATAAATGGAGACAGCCCAGCATACTGGAATAATTGACTAAATCAATCCTCCTCAACCAGACACAGAAGAACCCACACACCATTCACGCACCCGCCAACCAAAAACATCAAACGAAAGAAACTGTATGACAACCTCCTAGCCACTAGAGCTGCAAAACTGGACCACCAACTCTCCAACCTACTAATCACGACCACAGACTTCAAAACCTTCAAAAAAGAAACAAAAACCCTACTATTCAAAAAATACATAAAACTAAACTAACACAACCAGACTTGACCCAAGCACCACCTGCAATATTCCCTGCTCCTTACCATCTTAGTAAATTTCCAGACTACTTCTTATGTATCTCCAAAAGACCTAATACCTCATATGTAATATGTAATACTGTAAACTGTAATAATGTAATCCGCCTTGAACCGCAAGGTAATGGCGGAATAGAAATCACAAATGTAATGTAGTAATGCGCAACTGGTATTAACTCACTAGCAGATGACATGATAAGTTGTTTTCTCTTTACTTCAGGAGACTAATGAGCCAGCTCATGTGATCAGAACCGGTCTCCCTCAAATTCAAGAAAAAAAGGCCTCAGTGCCCCAGTCCCAGCTATGCACCCCTGTCAGGATATAAAGTGGACTGCCCCATAACAGGAATAAAGAGGCCTCTGAGATCTGATCCTAGGACTTTAAATTCTCCCTATTCAAGAATCATAAACTAGGAAGCAACTATGGAAGATGTAAACTGGATATTGTGTTCACCAGGCCATAGTAAAATGGAAATCAAGACTGGAATCTTACTGTTCCAAAGTACAATGCTGAGAAAAAATTCTGACAGCCTCTTACGATAGCCTATATTTTATACAATTTATACCAAAATTAAAAAAAAACTAGATCCTGATAACAGAGAAAGATAACCCAATTGCATAAAAAAAACCTCAGGCAAAGAGGATATATTTCAATTTATTCAACAACAATCAAAAAAGGCAAAAGTAAGTGTTCTTGTGTAAAAAAAACTTTTTCTCAGTAACTGATGGTATCTCCTTGAATGTCAACAAATTCAACAAAATATTTGGGCTCAACAATTTAGTTGCCTAATTACACTTTAATCAGGGCGACAACATTGCGCTTTGTTAAAGGTGACATTTTTGAATGGCCTCGGTACCTACTGTTTCTGATTAAAGTGTTTTTATGCCCCTGACATGGACATTATTTGGGCAAAACATAGCCATTTTGGGATATGATTAGAGCTGAATTTCGTTTAAAATTTTTAATTGCATGATTAAAAATTTTAATCTTGAGAGTTGAAAAATCCTTTATGAAATTACCTTCTTAAAGTATAGGCAGAATATCTGAGTTGGAGAAGAAGACAGTTGGATATGGAGAGTGGATCTTATCAAATATTGCTGCAAATGCTCTTACGAATTCTGAGAAGGTTTATAGTACTAACATTTCAGAAAGAAAAACATGACATATGACATGATTACTGCTGGTTGCCAACTGCAATCCTAAATCAGTTGCACAGAGCAGAGGGAAACGGGAGGATATGCAAAAGCCAAGATATGACTTACAGGTCAAAAAAGGTTACAAATTGCTAGATTCAAGCTATAGTGTTAAATGAATGAAAATGGAAGAGATGTGAAGTACAAATCAAAGATGAGTGATGGGTCACATTCGGGTTATAAGTAGTGGGAAAAAGCTGTAGTGCATTGGTGAAGGAAAATACAAAGTGAGATTAGAATACAGGAGAAAGCTAAATTAAAAGGTGTTTTGTCTTGCACCAGACATGCATAAAGGATATTTTTTTAGATAGATACTGGCACTGTCATCTTGAAGTAGGGCCACTGGACCACCTTGTATTTTACTGTCAGTTGATACTTAACTTCTGGAAGTCAATTTGGAGCAAAATTAATTTTGTTTTAGGTGTCAACATTCTGTTGTCATATGATGTAATTCTATTTGGGACATTGTTGAAACCTAATAGTCCAATTGATAAAAATTAAAATAGGCTTCTTACTGCTCCAGCAGTAAGAAGAAGTAAATCATTGATGAATATGTTATCGTGTTCATAGTTACTGAGATTACACCCCAAGTTCGAAACTGAATTTAAACTTAATGTTGGTTCCCTGAAGCAGTACCGAAACATAGCACGTAGGAACCAGTGAATTTTAAAGCTAAGCCTCTTAAATTTCAGTACATTTTTAAGTCATCAATAGGAAATGTATACTTTATAGCTCTAGCAGCTTGTGAACGTATAATGAATGACCACTAGTAACAATTTAAACTCGTATTGAACACTGCGATGATTGAGTGGTAAGGCGGTGGTATCTGCCTTCATGTCTCTGAGCAGAGTTCGATTAGGTGTTCACATAAATTAAATTTTGGTTAATTCATTTTGACCTTACAGAGTGACTTTTTTCAAAATTTGCAAGGGATATTTGGAGCATTGAGGTAAAGCAAGAGATTTCTGCTACTCAATGGCCACGGATTTGGTCTTGGAGGATGAGATGTACGGCATCAGCATCTATGAGACAAACCTGTTTTTTCTGTTATATAGGATTTTTTGGACCCCTGTTCGTTTGCAAAAATTAGATAGTTCAAAGTCTAATAGATGCTGGCATTGTAATCTTGAAATAGGGACACTGGATCACTTGTATTATTGCCCCTTAATACTCGGCTTCTGGAAGTCGATATGGGTTACGATTAATAAGATACTAGATACTTCCATTCCAATATTATATGATATTGTTCTATTCGGAACTATATTACAACCCAAGTCTCTAATTTCTGCAGCTAAGAATAGATTACTTCTTGTTATGACTGGGATTGCTATATAGATGATCACAAAAAATTGGAAGAATTGGGATAGACTGAATCATATCTTTTGGTGGGAATCCCTATGCTTATTCTATCGATATGAACGTATGAATTCGGAACTAACTGGTCATTGTAAAAACTTTAATGAAATTTGGGGCCCATTAGCAAATTTTGTAACAACCAATCACTAGTACAAGCCTTCCATTTTTAATAGAGTTTTATGCACATCTGGGATGGCCAGGAAGGGGGGGGGAAGTTATTTTTATTACTATTTGTTAGTTAAAAGTGTATTATTGTACCAATTGTTATATTTTCTAATGCACTTTATGTATGTTTTAAAATGAATAAATATTTTTTTAAAAAATTTTTTCCTAATCAGCTCATGTTAAAAAAACAGCTAAAATTGGAATCTTCTAATCTGGAAAAATTATTTTGAATTTAGAATTACAATTGGCATCAAAATGGGAGTACAGTACTTTGCAGGCCCTTTTGAAAGCTAAGTATAAATATAATGAGATTTCTTCACAATTGGCTAGGAAAGATTTGTTTTCACAGCAGGCTCTGTATTATGGAAACTCGAATAAAGCAGAAAGATTATTAGCTATCTCAAAGCTAAAAAATGAAAAGTAAAAATTTTGGCCATTAAGGATGAGAATGATCAATCTCATACTCAGATTGAAAATATTTTAAAACAATTTTTAAAATATTATAAGGCTTTGTATTCTTCCGAACTTTATTCAAATAAAGAAAAAGATGGGTTAGAATTTTTAAAGTTAATTCAAGGACCAAAAATTCCCAAACATATAAAAAGTGATCTTGATGCGCCTATATCTCTTAAGGAGCTCCAGACAGCATTGATGTTCCTCTGAGTTGGATCCGCTCTGGGTAGTGATGGATTCACTGTGGAGTTTTTCAAATCATTTCAAATTATGCTTTTTACCTCATCTTCTCAATTTATATCAGTCACAACTAACTAGGGTTGTATTTCAGGTACTATGGCAGAGTCTTTAACCATTGTTTTGCCGAAGCCAAATAAAGATCCCATGTTGGTTTCAAACTACAGACCTATTTATTTAATCAATGTAGATGGAAAACTTCTGGCTAAGCTATAGGCCAGGGGTAGGGAACTCCGGTCCTCGAGAGCCGTATTCCAGTCGGGTTTTCAGGATTTCCCCAATGAATATGCATTGAAAGCAGTGCATGCAAATAGATCTCATGCATATTCATTGGGGAAATCCTGAAAACCCGACTGGAATATGGCTCTTGAAGACTGGAGTTCCCTGCCCCTGCTATAGGCTTTAAGATTAGCCAAGGCTCTCTCTTATATGATCGGTATGCACCAAACAGAGTTCATTGCTCAGAGACATTCCTCAAATAATACCAGGTTAACTTTACATATGTTAAATTTAACAAAAACAATGGACGATCCGGCCTTCTCTGTTTCATTGGACGCAGAGAAGGCCTTTGATCATGTGGAATGGACTTTCATGTAGCAAGCAATGGATTGGTTTGGTATAGGATCCAGATTTATTCAAATGATTCAAACCTTGTATAGCTCCCCTTCTGCCAGGCTATATATTAATGATACATTTTCTGAACGTTTTTGTCTGGGGAGAGGAGTTAAACAAGGATGTCCCTTATCTCCATTGCTTTTTGATATTGTTCTGGAACCCTTGTTGCTGGCTATACAGCAGGCAAAGGAGGTACAGGGAATTCCTTATGCAGGTCGGGAATATAAAATCTCTGCTTATGCAGATGATATCTTGCTTCATTTGAAGAATCCTGAACCTACCATTCCACATTTACTGGAATTGATAGAACGATTTGGAAAATTCTCAGGATACAAAATAAATTGAAGCAAATCAGAGGTTCTTCCGCTAAATGTGCATTGTACGAAAGGATTATTTGATTCATTCCCATTCCTTTGGAAGGAAGAGGGGATAATATATTTAGGCATTATGATTCAGAAAACATTGGAAGATACAATGACAGTAAATGAAAAATCCTTATTGCTAAAAGTCAAAGAAATGTGTGAACATTGGAACCCTTTACATCTTTCATGGTGGGGGAGAGTCCAAACTGTTAAGATGATGATTTTGCCTGTAGTTTGCTACCAAATGAGCATGTTGCCAGTTTATTTTCAGGGAGCCTTCTATAAGAAATTGAATGGCATTCTCATTAAATTTATTTGGCTGGGTAAAAATGGCAGAATTGCTTTAGTAGCCTTGCAAAAACCAATTGCGGCGGGTGGGGTAAATTTTCCAAATTTCTACAGATACCATCAAGCTTTTATTATGCAGCAAGGCATGTATTGGATCCTTCCTGAGCTCATGGAACATCTCCCTGATTGGCTCTACTTAGAATGGCAACTCCTGTCTCCATTGCGTTTATGTCATGTTTTAAGTATCAAGTTAACTAGGTTTATAAGGACAATAGAATTTTAGTTTCCATGTGGCAAACATTAAAATTTATTAATAACCTAACACCTATTCCGATTCATCAATCCTCGTGTCAGTCCTTATGGTTGAACTCCAAGATTCAAATTGGCAAGTTTAAGATCATCTGGAAGCATTGGATGTAGACAGGTATAAGTACTTTAGATGATGTGATATCAGATGGAAAGATGCTTGACTTTTCCCGACTGCAACAAACATTTGGTATTGCAAAGTCTCAAATATATAAGTGGTTGCCTTTGAAGCAGGCCCTTCAGAAGGGGTTCCCTGATTGGCGAAACTTAAAAACTCAGTATAGCTTACCTTGTATGTGCTTCCAGACAGATTTCCTGAGGCATCAGGCAGCCAAGTGGTATAAATTAATATCTGAATTTTTAAATAAAAAACCAAAAACTAGTCTTAGAGACATTGAGACAAAGCAGCAGATTTCTGCGTCTCAATGGCCACGAATTTGGACTTGGAGGATGAGATATGCAGCATCAGCATCTATGAAACAAACATCTCATATAAGGGAGAGCCTTGGCTAATCTTAAAGCCTATAGCAGGGGCAGGGAACTCCAGTCCTCGAGAGCCGTATTCCAGTCGGGTTTTCAGGATTTCCCCAATGAATATGCATGAGATCTATTTGCATGCACTGCTTTCAATGCATATTCATTGGGGAAATCCTGAAAACCCGACTAGAATATGGCTCTCGAGGACCGGAGTTCCCTACCCCTGGCCTATAGCTTAGCCAGAAGTTTTCCATAGATGTTTCCATAGATGTCTTTTTGTTACATAGATGTTTTTGGACCCTTTTTAGATTACAAAAATTAGATAGTTCTAAGTCAAATAGATGCTGGCACTGCCATCTCGATATAGGGACAAGTGGATCATCTGCTCTTCTTTTGTCCCTTGATACATAGGGCTCCTTTTACTAAGCTGCAGTAGCATTTTTAGCGTGCGCTGAAGATTAGCTCGCGCTAACCCCCGCGCTATGCAGAAAAACTTACACCAGCTCTATGGGGGCATTAGCATCTAGTGTGCGCAGCATTGTACTGCGCGCTAAGCACACACTAAAACTGCTAGCGCAGCTTAGTAAAAGGAGCCCTTAATTTTTGGCGATCCATTTGGGGGTCAAATAAATAGAATACTGGAAGTTCCATTGGCATTGATGTATGATACAGTGCTGTTTGGTACAGTATTGATGGCCAAGAGTCCAATGACTTCACATAACAATAGACTTCTTCTCATCATGACGGGAGTTGCCATACAGCTTATTTGGAAAAATTGGGATAGGTTAAACTATAGTTTTTGGTGGGAATTTTTGTGCCAAACTTATAAATTTGAACGTATGAGTGCAATACAATTGGGACACAATAAGAAATTCAAAGCAATTTGGGACCCATTAACAAAATTTTGTAAAGACTGATTATTAGTTTTGCCCGTTGATTATACACATCCAGGAAGTGTGGGCGGGGAGGGGGGAAATGTACTTAATTTATTTTTGAATTGTAATTTGTTTTCCTTGATCATTTGTATTGCTCTTGATTGGTTTTTATTCTATATGAAAGGGTGGGTGGAAGGGATATATCTAATATAATAAAGCCCTAAGCGCGCATGCGCACTCCCACCTGTGTGCTCCTGTTTTCCGCTAGCTGTAGGGACCCGCAGGTAGGAATGCGCATGCGCGCGGCGGCGCAGAGCCTTTCGGATGCGGCGGCTCTTGCAATCTGAAGGATAACTGGCCAGGGCGATGTCAGCGGGGGCCAGAACGGACTTTAATTCCTGCCTCCCAGGCTTCTCCTCCTGCTCCGGCTGGGCCTGCGTAAAAAAAAAAAAACAACCCCAGAGCTGCGGATCCTGAAACCTTCCGATTCAAGCAGCGTCTGCAGCACTTTACACCCTGCTTCAAGCAGCAGTGTGTAGAGTGCTACAGACGCTGCTGGAATCGGAAGGTTAGTCAGAACCGCGGGAAGAGAAGGGGGGGGCAGTAAGGAACTAAGGGAGCCGGCCAGACCGCGGGAAGGGAAAGGGGGATAGGGGAAATGCTGCTGCTGCACAGGGAAGTGGTGTGGGGGAAGGAAATGGAGGGGGAGGGAATCCTGCAGTGGCTGCTGCACAGGGAAGTGGTGGGAGAGAAATGCTGCTGCATAGGAGGCAGGGAGAGAAACAGATAGAAAGAAAAGAAGAAAGACAGACAGACAAAGGGGGCCAGGGAGAGAGACAGACAGCAGGAGGGAGAGAGAGACAGAAATAAAGACACACAGACATATATTCTAGCACCTGTTAATGTAACGGGCTAAAATACTAGTACTTATTATATCATTTGATGAAATTAAGTGCTGTCTATATTGTTAATTGTTGATAATATGTTGCACTTTGTATAAAATGAATAAAGATTTGGAAATAAATAAATAAATGCATATTTTATTGGTTAACCATTCTGACATGCTCATAGGAATAGTATATCAAAATCAGAATATACCATAAACCACTCAGGTGAAACAAAGAAGCCACTCATAAAGAAATAATGGCTATTATCTAGATGGGGATAACGTCAGCACTATTTCATTGAATGCTGATCCAATTTTCGTTTTGATCCTCTTACAAAGTTTTAGATCTACGCTGTATCATAAACCCAACCTGAAAATTAAATGTATGTGTGGTGTAGTTATTATTACTATGTCAGCAATTATAAAGCACCCTAAAGACAAGTGATAATTGATTCTAAAGGTATAACTATGAAGTTACAAATGGCTCCCTTGTGATAATAATTTATTTAGCACCATAGTAGGGTTCATTTATAATCCAATTACATGTGCTTCATTCCAATTATTGCTCTAGCTCTTCAGGAATTTTATTTGTAATTTTGCCAAAAGTACCACTGAAAATCATGAGACAGTATGCAACATCTTACCGCAGGAAAATAAGACTTTCTAAAAAAAAAAATATATATGAATGGTATGATTTTGCTTCTTTTTTTTCTTTTTGAGTAGAGCATCCAAGCACAGCAGAATTGGGAGATAAATTGGGAGTATATATAAAAGCTGCAGTTTATGAACAAGAAGCATGGGATTAAGGGGGCCTGAATGTGTGTCTGCTGGAGGCAGCTATGAGATTATGATGACCAAGTGGAAATCAGGTTCTATTGTATCTTCCTCAGTTAATGCTTTATTTTTTTTGCTTCTCTCAAGACTGGCTCTCAGTCCCCTCTTGTTCCAGAGAAATGCTCAGTAATTAAAGCTAATGGATGATGCACAGGATGCCTGTTTTCCTCTAGTGTCGCACTAGCAAATCATTTTGAAAATCCACTCCTATTAGTCTTTTTCTTTGACTTACGATCCCTTAATGTTTTCCTTTTGTTTCATTTTCTTATGTTTTTTTAAAAAAAATTGTTAACTGAGTCGAGCTCCTTTTTTGGTGATGACCCGGTCTACAAATCCAAGTTTTAGTTTAGTTTAGAATAGGAACTAAAACTAAACTAAAACTTAAGGCTCCTTTTACTAAGGTGCTCTAGCATTTTTAGCATGCACTCAAAATTAGCACGCGCTAAACGAAAAATACTAACGCAAGCTCTATGGAGGCATTAGCGTCTAGTGCACGTGGCATTGTAGTGCACATTAAAACCGCTAGCGCACCTTAAACTAAACTAAACTAAACTAAACCTTAGGTTTATATACCGCACCATCTCCATGGTTGTGGAGCTCGGCACGGTTTACAGGAGTTGTAATGGGAAAGGAACTACAAGGTAAGAACTAGATAAGGGTCAGAGGGTAGAGGAAAGTTAGAGGGCTAGGATGTCAAAAAGAGGAGGAAGAGTTAGATTTTTGAGAATAACCAGGTTTTCAGAAGTTTAGTAAAAGGAGCCCTTAGTTTTATAGACCGAGTCATCAACCAAGAGGAGCTCGATTGAGGCCATTAACATTTAAAGAAAAAATTTTAAAATTCATTGCAAAATGTCAAAGAAGAAAATCCACAATAGAATACCATATCCCTTAATTATATTTATACCTGACAACATCCTTTGATCCATACACGTCCTTACCCCTACCATAAAATCACCCTGCCCTCCCCCAGAAGCATTTGACAACTTGAAAGCGCACATATAGACAAGTAACCCAATCCCCCCAGGCATCGTAAGTATTTCCCCTTAAAATTTCATTAATATCCACCCTATAATATAATGAAAATACAATAAAAACTAAAATACTACCTGTAATAAATAAAAAGATTTTAAATTAATTCTTAAATTACCAAAATGCAGATTGCGGATTAATGAATAATATTTAAATTAATACTATAATGATTTACATAAATAACAGAAATTTATATAGTTATCTAAGTAGTTATAATTTCATAAAATGAACCGTATATTAGATTTTTCACATCTTATATATTAATTCATGAAACAACATCCTTATGTGAGCTGTGCCTCGAACTGCTTGCTGAGTTTGTGTATGGCAGACTGTTTATGATCAATGATGATAATACGCTTCACAATCTCACTCTGGCTGCAAAAAATTGTCTCAGCTATGCTTTGGACCTCCTGGTCTAGCTCTGATAGTGTCTTCTGGAGTAAGCTCAGTCTGGAGTTAGTGTGGTTGATCTCCAGAATTATCTGGGCTGTTTCATTCTCTTGTTTAGAAAACTGCATTTCCTTCTCAAAGTTCTGTTTGTGAAGTTTCTGAATTGTGAGGAAGGAGAACTTGGCTGCTTTATGCATCCTCATCCTGTCCTGCAGCTTCTCCGGTATCTGGTTCTTCAGTGCCATTTTGGTTTGTGATTCTTGTTCTATCTGTTTGCAAATGACTGATATTTCACTCCAGCTCAGTGCCCGATTCATCATGACTTTGTTTAGAGCGTGCTCCGTCTCGTGTGTATGTGGTGAATTCTACTTTCAGGGCCTCCTGTTTGTTCAAAGACAATGTAACCAGCTTCTTGTTCATATTCACTTCATTCTCGGAACGATTCAGGCCAACAGCAAAGCTTTCATTCTTCTCTTCCTCCTTCATGGCAGACTGCTTGTAGTTCTCGATATCCGATTCCAAGATCTGCAAAGAAATCATTCCTTGTAGAGTAAGCAGAGGCCTGACTGCTGACTGCTGAGGAGGCCTGTCTCCTGCTTGTAGTTGGTTGCTGTTCTTGGTCATGTGACTTGAAAGATATGATATTACCTCCCACCCCAGCGGGGGGAATTTCACCTGTCTCATTACTTGCAACTTGCTCCTCCTCTTCTCCATCATCAAAAATATTTGCAACATCAGGTGTAGATCGTTTTGAGGCCACCATCTTCCCATAGCCAACAGCCTCAGGAACCCGGAGCCACACAGAAAGATGGCGATGGTGAGTAAGAGTGCGGCGGAGACATGCGCAAATTGAGCTGTGCACTGTTATTATTGAAGCCAGAGAAGGGATAGCACTCTTCTCCGACATCGAATCCTGCCGTACTTTCCCTGCCAACTCTGCCGGTATACTTTTTTCAATTGGCATTGGTAGCAGTATAGTTCCCTCTCCTGGAAGGAGTATACGGTAGTGTTTAAAACAACCGAGAAGTCTGTATGTTGGTTTTGATTGTTTTTTAAGTCACCAATTTCAATGTTACTTCTGCTACAAGTCCTCTATGGAGCGCTGAGGCAATTTTTAAAAGTAACCCGCAGTTGTCTGTCTCCCAGCAAAGCTCCAATCTTTCTTGTTGTCACTCTTTGATCTATGATGTCAGCAGTGGCTGAAACTTTTATTGTCTCTTCTCCTGACGTATCCAGCTTCTGCACGTCTATTCTAAGTGGAGGGTGCTCCAATGAGAGGAAGGAAGAACACTTCTAAACTTCCATTTGCTGAGAATAAGTCAGAGATCGATTTTTGTCCAATCACAAGGCTTTCTGAGATAATTATGTTGTCCTCGGGGAACTCTGTCCATTGCAGTTGGAAGCTTGAAGGAACTGTTATTATTATTATTTAATTTAAATAAAATTCATGTCCATTAAATCCAATCTGACCATGTTTATAAATTCATCTAAGTAAAACATAAAATCCAATTCTGTATATGAAATATATCCTCTTATTCTACCCTACAACTCATAGGACAGCTAGTTCAATTCATTGGTGTTTCTTGCTGTTCCAAAAATTATTTCAGCTTTTCCAGATCCTCAAATTGAAAACTTTTACCCTTGTATGTAATTCGCATGAACACAGGGTAATAAAGGCCATATCTTGCTCCCAACTCCTGTAATTTTGTTCCCATTGCTAAAAATTGTTTGCTTCTGTTTGCGGTTTCCCTCGCAAAATCCTGAACAAAAATATCTTTGAATCTTTATAAGTTAAATTCCTATTTTCCTTTGCAATTTTTAAAATTTCCAAAACATGTTGGAAACGCAGCACATGGAAAATCAATGGTCTAGGACCTGACTGCCCATTAGACCTTTTTCCTGGCACTCTGTATGCCCTTTCAATCTCAAGTAGCATTTTAAATTTAATGGGGAGCATCTTTGGTATGTTTTCCTCCAGAAAGGCTACTGCATCTTTCCCTTCAATCCCCTCAGCCAAACCTAATATTCTTAAATTATTTCTCCTTGATCTGTTCTCCATATCTACCATCTTTTTTTCTAAATCTTGGATAGACTTATGATCATTATTACATTGTACCTATTTCATTTCAAGTTTTTCAATTCGTGTGTCTAACTGTTCCATTTTGCTGCTTCCTACTTCCATCTTCTGTGATAAGTTTGCCAATTCCTCTTTCATTTCAGCCAGTTGATCAATATTTGCTGTAACCACTGCTTTAATACTTCTTATATCCTCTATCAGCTCAATCATATCAAGGGCATTCAAAGGTAGCATAGCCTTAGAGGGACCAAGTTCTTGGATGCTGTAGGCGATTGCTTCCTGGAACAACTTGTCAAGGAAAATACTAGAGGAAATGCAATTCTGGACTTAATTCTAAATGGCCTGCAAGGACCAGCACAAGATGTAGAAGTAGAAGGGACGCTGGGAAGCAGTGATCACAATATGATTCACTTTGATCTGTACGCAGGGGAGAAACATCGGTCCAAAACGACAGCCACGGCACTGAACTTCCGAAAAGGGAATTACAAAGGGATGAGACTCATGGTAGGGAAGAAGATTAAGAAGAGGATAAGCACTGTAAAAACGCTAGAGCAAGCTTGGTCCCTTTTTAAGGACACAGTCACCGAGGCACAAAATATATATATACCGCGTATCAACAAGGGATCCAAGAGGAAAAAGAACAAAGAACCAGCGTGGCTCACTGTAGAGGTGAAGGAAGCGATCAGAGACAAGAAAACTTCATTTAAGGAATGGAAAAGGTAAAAAACGGATGAAAACGGGAACAAGCACAAACAACATCAACACAGGTGCCATAAGGCGGTAAAAGGGGCCAAAAGAGACTACGAGGAAAAAATAGCCAAGGAGGCAAAGAACTTCAAGCCGTTCTTTCGATATATTAAGGGGAAACGACCCACAAAGGAAGTGGTGGGACCGTTGGATGACCATGGAATAAAGGGAGCACTAAAGGAGGACAAAGCAATCGCTGACAAACTGAACATTTTTTTGCATCTGTATTTACCGAAGAAGATGTACACAGCATACCGGAACCCATCAGGCTATATGCTGGAAACGAAGACGGAAAGCTGACAGGATTGACGGTCAGTCTAGAGGAGGTATGTAGGCAGATTGATAGGCTTAAGAGCAATAAATCCCCGGGACCGGATGGCATCCTTCCGAGGATCATCAAGGAACTGAAAGGGACCATAGCTGAACTGCTTCAACTAATAGCTAATCTGTCGATCAAATCGGGAAAGATTCCGGAAGACTGGAAGATAGCGAATGTTACACCGATCTTCATGAAAGGTTCGAGGGGAGATCCGGGGAACTACAGACCGGTGAGTCTGACCTCTGTACCGGGAAAGATGGTAGAGTCACTGATAAAGGACAGCATCATTGATCACCTTGACGGAAACGGGCTGATGAGGACCAGTCAGCACGATTTTAGCAAAGGCAGATCGTGTTTGATGAACTTGCTGCACTTCTTTGAGGGAGTAAACAGACAGATAGACAAGGGCGATCCAGTCGAAATTGTATATCTGGATTTTAAGAAGGCGTTTGACAAGGTTCCGCATGAATGACTACTTCGGAAAATTGCAAGCCATGGAATTGAGGGTGAAATACTCACGTGGATTAAAAACTGGCTGGAGCATAGGAAACAGAGAGTGGGGGTAAATGGACAATATTCGGACTGGAAGAGCGACACCAGTGGGGAGCCGCAGGGCTCGGTGCTTGGACCCGTGCTCTTTAACATCTTTATAAATGATCTGGACATAGGTACGACGAGAGAGATGATTAAATTTGCGGATGATACGAAGTTATTCAGAGTAGTACAGATGCAGGGGGATTGCGAAGATCTGCAACGTGACATAATCAAGCTCAAGGAATGGGCATCGACATGGCAGATGAGGTTCAACGTGTATAAGTGTAAAGTGATGCATGTCGGTAACAAAAATCTCATGCACGAATACAGGATGTCCAGGGTGGTACTTGGAGAGACCTCCCAGGAAAGGGACTTGGGAGTTCTGATCGACAAGTCGATGAAGCCGTCCACACAATGTGTGGCGCAGCAAAAAGGGCAAACAGAATGCTAGGAATGATAAAGGGGATCATGAACAGATCAGAGAAGGTTATCATGCCGCTGTACCGGGCCATGGTACACCCTCACCTGGAGTACTGCGTCCAGCACTGGTCACCGTACCTGAAGAAGGACACGGTACTACTCGAAAGGGTCCAGAGAAGAGCGACTAAGATGGTTAAGGGGCTGGAGGAGCTGCCGTACAGCGAAAGATTAGAGAAACTGGGCCTCTTCTCTTTCGAACAGAGGAGATTGAGAGGGGACATGATCGAAACATTCAAGGTACTGAAGGGGATAGACTTAGTAGATAAGGACAGGTTGTTCACCCTCTCCAAGGTAGGGAGAACAAGAGGGCACTCTCTAAAGTTGAAAGGGGATAGATTCCATACAAACGTAAGGAAGTTCTTCTTCACCCAGAGAGTGGTAGAAAGCTGGAACGCCCTTCCAGAGGCTTATAGGGGAAAACACCCTCCAAGGATTCAAGACAAAGTTAGACAAGTTTCTGTTGAACAAGAACGTGCGTTGGTAGGGCTAGTCTCAGTTAGGGTGCTGGTCTTAGACCAGAGAGCCGCCGCGTGAGCGGACTGCTGGGCATGATGGACTACTGGTTTGACTCAACAGTGGCAATTCTTATGTTCTTATGTAAGGTGTAGATGGCTCTGCCTTTTAGCTTTTCCTCCAGACACTTCAACCTTGTTTTGTTTGACAGATGTCATTGTTAAGTAAATTTAGGTAGAACAGCTTCTCAAGGAGCAATTCAAAATGCTTTAAAAATGTTCAAAGGATGCCTATGAGCAGGAGCTCAACAGTCACCCATCCATTCAGCTGTGTCTCCAAGTTCCGGAATCAAGGCCAATTTTGAAATTTGAACTTGCAGATAAGATAGTTCACCGAACCTCCCAAGTACATATTTCACACAGCTTCCTTGCCAACCTTTAAATGAGAGAATTTTTATTTTTATTTTTTTAAATACTTATATAGCATTTATATCCTAAGTGGTTTGCATTCAGGTACTTTATCATATTTCCCTATCTGTCTCGGTGGGCTCAAACTCTATCTAGTGTACCTGGGGCAATGAGGGGATTAAGTGACTTGCCCAGGGTCACAAGGAGCAGCGAGGGAATTGACCCTCCCCCCTTAAAAAGTACTATATTGATTTCTGACATCCTAAGAAGGGGTATATGTGTCTGGAAAGCTCAATTTAAAGAACAATGTTCATGATTTCCCTTTGAATACTGACTACAATGTATGTGGGCCTGTGTGCTTTGCGAATTATTACAGACTATTGAAAAATGAACAGAGGGATACACTTAAGCATGTGCATCTTTGTGTTGCTGATGTTGAAGTAAAAACTGTCTGTCATCCGGCGTGCCTCTCCTCTCCTTGGCTTCAACCCTATTTTCCTGCTGTCTGTTTGATGTATTTTAAGTATTCTGCCTTCCTCAGCAGGGCTTCACTCAGCCCGCTAATGGCACTGAAACTGATTGCTATTTGTCTTAGAAGAGAGCTGAGCAAATCTAAATCATTTTATTCAAACCCCTTTGTTAGGGAAACATAATAATTGTAATATGTATAAAAATCAGCAAATTCAGACACTGGAAATGAAGCACCCAAAAACATAGCATTTTTTTCTCCACTGCAACAAATGACAACAAAATGAGAGAAGGAATGGAAAATTATGAAACTTGTTTTCCTGCCCCTTTGACTCCTTAAGTCTCTCTTCCTTCTTTATTCTTCTTCCTCACATCCCTCCCCCATTATCTTTAAATCCATTTTTTCTTTGCAAACCAGTTTGTCTCCCATTATCTTCTATATTCCCTTTCTCTCACCCAGTACTTCACAGTCAAATCTGATGCCCTCTGTAGAGTTTTACAAATCTTTTCAAATTATCCTAGTACCTCATTTATTAAATTTATATTAGGCTCAACTGATTAAAGGTTGTATTACAGGTACTATGGCAGAATCTTTAACTATAGTTTTACCAAAGCCAAAAAAAGATCCTAGGCTGGTTTCAAATTACAGGCCTGTTTCTTTGATTAATGTAGGTGGAAAACTTCTGGCTAAATTATTGGCTTTGCGCTTGGCCAAGGCTCTCCCTTATATTATTGATATGCACCAAACAGGTTTCGTTGCTCAGAGACATTCAAACAACATCAGACTGGCTTTTCACATGTTAAATCTAACAAAAGCTATGGAAGATCTGGCTTTCTCTGTATGCTTGGATGCAGAGGCCTTTGATCGTGTAGAATGGACCTTCATGTATCAAGCAGTGGATTGGTTTGATACTGGTTCTGGATTTATACAAATGATTCAAACCTTGTATAGTTCCCCTTATGCAAGATTACACATTAATATTTTTTCTGAACGTTTTTGTCTTGGAAGGGGAGTTAGACAAGGGTGTCCGTTATCTCCTTTGCTTTTTGACATTGTATTGGAACCCTTGTTATTGGCTATTCAGCAGGCAGAGGAGATGCAGGGTATTCCTTATGCAGGTCGGAAATACAAGGTCTCTACTTATGCAGATGAGATATTGCTTCATTTGAGGAATCCTGAAACCACCATTCCGCATTTACTGGATCTGATTGATAAGAACATAAGAACATAAGCAGTGCCTCTGCCGGGTCAGGCCATTCCTTTCGATGTGCTCGCAAATGCCGTACTTGATCATAGCTTCCACCATCTTCCCTATAATTGAAGTCCCTCCTGTAAAGCTTGTACTGGAGCAAATCAGAGGTTCTTTCACTATATTGTACAAAAGAATTATTTGATACATTCCCTTTTCTTTGGAAAGAAGAGGGTATAAAATATTTAGGTATTTGGATAAAAAATACTCTGGAAGAAACTATGAAAGTAAATGAAAAATATTTATTGCTGAAGGTCACAGAAATGTATGAGCATTGGAACCCATTACATCTGTCTTGGTGGGGGAGAGTCCAAACAGTTAAGATGATGGTTCTGCCTATGGTTTGTTACCAAATGGGTATGTTGCCAGTGTTTTTTCAGGGGTCTTTTTACAATAAATTAAATAGTATTCTGACAAAATTTATTTGGCTGGGGAAAGCAGCAAGAATTGCCTTGGTATCTCTAAAAAAACCAATTGCGGAGGGTGGGGTAAATTTTCCCAACTTTTATAGGTACCATCAAGCCTATATTATGTGTCAGGGTATGTACTGGATCCTCCCTGAGCTCATGGAAAATCTCCCAGATTGGTTATGGTTGGAATGGCAACTCATGACTCCATTGCGATTAGGTCTTGTTCTAAGTATCAAGATGCCTAGGCTGTGTAAGACCAATAGAATTTTATTAGACATGTGGCAAACTTTAAAATTTATCAATAATTTAACACCTATTCCAATCCATAAATCCACGTGTCAGACCCTCTGGCTGAACTCCAAGATTCAAATTGGCAAACAGAAAGGAAGAGAGAATAAAAATATTGAATGCATTTCGATCAATCAATACCACAATTGCACATTAAGTATTGTATGCAATCTTACCAACATGTAGAAATCTGATCTCTAGTGCTAATTCTATGGCAGTGGTTCTTAAACCTGCCCTGGGGGACCCTCAGCCAGTCAGGTTTTCAAGATATCCCTAATGAATATGCATGAGTGAAATTTGCATGCATACTACCTATTTTATAGGCAAATCTTGCTTATGCATATTCATTAGGGATATCTTGAAAACCCAACTGGTTGGGGGTCCCCCAGGGCAGGTTTAAGAACCACTGATCTATGATATTACACTTCTTCCTCCGTATTCGCGGTTTCAGCATTCACGGTTTCGATTATTCACGTTTTTTAGCTTGCTGGCTCCTCCCCCTAAATTAAATCAGCTTGCATAGAGAAATCGCTGATTCCAAGCGTTTACAGAGAAAAATTGCCGATTTCCGGCATTTTCTTCACCGTGTTTTGCCTCTCCTTCAGGAACAGGCCAGGTCTCCCATCATGTTATTTGCGGTTTCACCATATTCATGAAGGTTTTTAATTAAAAAACAGCGAATAACATGAAAAAGTTATTTGCAGTTTTTCTGTATTTGCGGTTCTGTTAATCCCCTATCACAGCTAATACAGAGGAAGATTGCTGGGAGATTGCTAAATATATCTAATCTAATCTTCCATTTGTGTGTCGCTCATACCTATGCAAGCTCTAGGTGACTTACAGAAAGGGGGGGGGTCAGAAGAGGGCCAGAGGGGAGACTGGAGGGAGGGGTAAAATTGAGGGAGAGAAGAAGAGAGAAGCACGTAGGAGCCAGCATAAGAGCCAGCAGGAATCACTCCTAATCCATTAGACCCAAGAGCTAATGGTGGCCAGGGATGGGATTGGGGGAGGGGCTACCTGGGAGAATGGACCAGTTTTTGCAATTATGTATCACAAGGGGGAAGTATGCCTTGGGAGGGAACACACATTGTGGGCACTTGACCACACAAAGGGAGGTATTGGAAGCTTGTTGGTGGGGGTAACCATGGGAGGACCTGCATTTGGGAGAATAAAGGCATCAGGGAGATTCCATGAGGGAGGGCCTGCAACTGGGAAGAATCCATCAAGGGGGCTACCTTTGGGGAGGGAAGGTTGATACTGGGGTGTGTTGGTGCTTCAGAAAAGATGGAACTGCAGGATGGCTGCTGATGACTAGGGGCAATTTTGAAAGCTGTTTCCATGTCTATGTATTTGTGTTGTGAGGGGTCTATGGTACCCCCACCCCTGCAGCGCTCTAAAACTGTTGCTCCCTTTATGTACAGAGGCTTTGACATCTGATTATGCACTTATATTTGACATAGTCGCTTGTTATGAGAATTCCCCGGTTCATAGTCATTAGCGCGCAAGACAAATGCACGCAGACAAATGTGCGTGGTCAAACACGTGCAAGTCATAGCGCAAGATAATAGCACGCAGGACTTTATAGCGCAAGATAATAGTGTGCAAGTCATTATACTGAAAGATAATAGCACACAAGACTTTATAGCGTAAGATAATAGTGTGCAAGTCATTATACTGAAAGATAATAGCACGCAGGACTTTATAGCGCAAGATAATAGTGTGCAAGTCATTATACTGAAAGATAATAGCACACAGGACTTTATAGCGTAAGATAATAGTGTGCAAGTCATTATACTGAAAGATAATAGCACACAGGACTTTATAGCGTAAGATAATAGTGTGCAAGTCATTATACTGAAAGATAATAGCACACAGGACTTTATAGCGTAAGATAATAGTGTGCAAGTCATTATACTGAAAGATAATAGCACGCAGGACTTTATAGCGCAAGATAATAGTGTGCAAGTCATTATACTGAAAGATAATAGCACACAGGACTTTATAGCGTAAGATAATAGCACGCAGGACTTTATAGCGCGCAAGTCATTATAGCGCAAGACAATAGCATGCAAGTCATTATGCACTCAATGGTCTTGTGCTGAGTTGTCATGCGTACAATTGGCCGTGCACTTTTGTCTTGCGCGCATTTGACTTGCCACCAAATTCCCCGTGTCCTGATTTGGACCTATGAATTCTCCTGTGCCTCTATATGTGTAGCCCACAATATATCACCTGGATCCAATGAGTTCTGTTCAATATATGATTTTTTTAGGACGCCTCAGTCCCACCACTCCACCGCTGTAATGATTTGCTACTGCGGGAAGATTTTGTGGTGCCTCATCATTGGCTGTCCATATTTTAATCAATTTTATAGTGTTTCAAAAGTGTTCAAAAATGTCTTCAAAAAAGGACTTTTAATATAAATGTTAAACTTTGTAAAAGTATAAATATTTACTTATCTCAGCCAACCTGGGAGTCAGACCCGACATGTTTCGCACTACAAAAGTGCTGTTTCAAGGGTCTCCCTATGAGATAAAGGAAGAAAGCTATAATATCCATTCCTAACATAGACTCTCCCCACCTAACCTAAAATATCTTCTTCTTTTGCTCTTAAAGGTGCTACAAAAGAACTCACCGGGGCTGCCGCTGTCATCCGACTCCTATTTCGTTTTGTGTAAGATGTCGGCAGCGTCTCCCGGTTCCATTTAAATATCCCGTCCAATCATATCCTGGCCCTGCCCCCTTGATGACGTCTGCCCGAAATTCAACCTATCAATGTCCCCCATTCTACTTCGCTGTTTAATCCCCGTGGCTCTACAGTATCAAGTTCAAAAATATAGCATTTTAAAGATATGATTTGCAGACGATACCAAGCTCTGCGCCAGAGTTAGGACCAGGGAGGAGTGTGAGGAACTGCAAAGGGACCTCGATAAGCTGGAGGACTGGGCAAACAAATGGCAAATGCGCTTTAACATAGATAAATGCAAGGTCATGCACATAGGGAAAAAGAACCCGTTGTTCGAGTATAAAATGGGGGGGAGATTGCTGGAAGACACCGGACTTGAGAGAGACTTGGGTGTGCTAGTGGATCCATCCATGAAACCATCCGCACAGTGTGCAGCAGCCTCGAAGAAAGCCAACAGGATGCTGGGCATCATCAAGAGGGGCATATCAACCAGGACGCGGGAAGTCATCATGCCGCTGTATCGAGCGATGGTGCGCCCACATCTGGAATACTGCGTTCAATATTGGTCGCCGCACCTCAAGAAGGACATGGCAGTTCTTGAGAGAGTCCAAAGGAGGGCAACGAAACTGGTAAGAGGGCTGGAAAACTGCCCATATGCTGAGAGGCTGGATAAACTGGGGCTCTTCTCTCTGGAAAAGAGGAGGCTCAGGGGGGATATGATAGAGACCTTCAAAATACTTAGGGGCATAGAGAGGGTGGACAGGGACAGGTTCTTCAGACTAAAAGGGACGACAGGTACAAGGGGGCACTCAGAGAAACTGAAGGGAGATAGGTTCAAATCAAATGCAAGGAAGTTTTTCTTCACCCAAAGGGTCGTGGACAAATGGAATGCACTCCCGGAGGAAGTGATCCGGCAGAGTACAGTACAGGGATTCAAACAGGGATTGGACAGATTCCTGAGGGAAAAGGGGATTGTGGGGTACTGAGGGAGGTGCTGGGGTGTTGAATAAGTATAGACAGCTCACCAGGTCATGCAGGTGCAAGGCCGGAGGGTTAGGACATTGATGGGAAGATAGGACTTCGATGAGAAACCTAGGGGGCAAGGGGGCCCCTTCTGGTGATTAAGGCAGGTCATGACCTGTTGGGCCGCCGCGGGGGCGGACTGCTGGGCGGGATGGACCTCTGGTCTGACCCGGCAGAGGCACTGCTTATGTTCTTATGTTCTTACATAATGAATTCCACCAAAAAGTGTAACTCAGCCTGTCCCAATTTTTCCAGTTTTTTGTGATATGCTGTATGGCAACCCCTGTCATAATGAGTAAAAGTTTGTTATTATTAGAAGAAATCTAACTCTTAACTCTCATTGAAGTACCAAATAATACAGTGTCGTATGATAATGCCACCGGATTTTCCATTAAATTATTCACTTGGCCCCAAATGGATTTCCAAAAACTGAGAATCAACGGACAATGATATAATAAATGATCTAATGTTCCAGCTTCAAGATGAGAGTTCCAGCATCTATTAGACTTAGAGCTATCTAACTTTTGTAAACGAACTGGGGTTCAATATGCTCTATATAACAAAAAAAACCCAAGTTTATCTCATAGATGCCGACACTGTACATCTCATCCTCCAAGCCCAAATTCGTGGCCATTGAGACGCAGTAATTTGATTCTTAATTCTCAATGCTCCAAATGTCCCGCAGACCAGTCTTTGATTTCTTATTTAAAAATTCAGAAGTTCTTTAAACTTTCCATCAAGTGTGCTGGAGAGTTTGAGGCTAGCTTTAAAAATGAAGGTCTCTGTAGACTGAGCCATTCAGAGTACCAGCCTTAAAGTACTAGCCAGCACTGTATGAAATAGCTGTCAGCAAAAGGTCAGAAATAGGAATAGGATTCAAAGTTGTGCAGGACTCTCATCATCTTATGTATGCATTTTAGGAAATTGTTGAAATCTGCTTTATTTGTGAAGTTCCTAGAGAACTGATTTGTAAAACACTATGATTGTTCGGTCTCTTTAGTTTGTTAGACCGCATAGAACTGAGAGGTTTTGCGGTATACCGAGGATGTGGTGAGAGCGGTTAATGTAGCTGGTTTTAAGAAAGGTTTGAACAAGTTCCTGGAGGAAAAGTCTATAGTCTACTGTTGAGACAGACATGGGAGAAGCCACTACTTGCCCTGGATCGGTGGCATGGAATGCTGCTACTATCTGGGTCTTTGCCAGATACTTGTGACTTGGATTGGCCTCTGTAAAGATGGGATAGTGGGCTAACGCTATATAAGTAATGAGTAGTAGTAGTATTCTGACCCAGTAGGGCTATTTGTATGTTAATTAGTGCACATTGAACGATGTAGGAAAAGTTGTTATTCCTCACAGGAAATGAGGCTCCCTGTGTCAGATTGTATTTGGTCCATTCCTTGTATTAAGAGTAGAATCTCCTGTGTCTAGGACTTTTGATTTGTTATTCTTGAAGAATAAAAAAAACTTTCAATACCACTCATGTACTTGCCACATGAGCAAAACAATACAAGTGATGGTGAGAAGATGGACCAGAGGAATGTGGAAGCAAAACCCAAGGAGAAGAGCAGATATGACTGGCCAATAGAAGGATCATTAGGAAGTGCTGTCGCCATTAAGAAAAAAGCCAGTATGTGTTTTCAGGAAGTAAGAGATGGATATGGAGTCTAGAGACATCTGCTCAAGCATTTCAGCAGGTGGCAGGGAGGGAGATGGAAGCTCACAGGGTGGCTGTGAGAGAAATTGGCAGATGCCAACCTGCAGTAGAATGAGGCTGGCAAGTGGAGATGTCACAACCTAAGCAATGTACTGTGATGAATGGGGGAGAGAAAACCTCTGCGGCTAGAAAGTTAAGTGAAACAGACAGAGAGGTTGAAAGGATGGCTAACAGTGTAAGGAGAGAATAGAAATGAAAGAGAGGCAAGGAGAACTATGGGGAGATAGAAGGGAAGGGAAGGGAAAAAGAAAAGAAAAGACAATCCTTTATTTCATAACCATATCCGGCCTGCTCTATCTTAAGAATGGTTCTGATTAATGATCAATGAAGTTCTGTCTCTAAACCTAAAGCTGCTCCTACTCAGACAAGACAGAATACACAGGGGGGGGAAAAAAACTTCTGTAAGTTTGACTATCCATAACTGAGAAATTTATTGCCAAGCTACACATTAAAATGTTTTACTGCAAGTTTTATTGCCAGTTTTTGTCCATCTCTGCTCAACAGAATTTTCATCCATGACCTAGCCAGCAAGGTTATCTCTGAAAATTGTGCCTGCTAATAACTTAGCTTGACAAAATTTTGACAGCTAGATTAAACGACATGGGATATCTTTAGCTGCTTCTAAAAATATGACACATCAAAGCACAGCCAATTGCTCACGTCTTTCCTTTCCCTGAGAGATCAGAAAATCTTGAAACTTGCACTGCCCTTTCCCCCACCCATCTAAACCCTAACCTAATCAGAGAGCTGATAAGGCCCACCCTCCCACCTTCCCTCGATATATAAAGTGAGGACAGGAGAATGAACCCAAAGTCTCTCAGAGTGAATCATAACTAGATAGCTCCATGATGTGATATTGGGTTATTACCAAAGTAACAACCTAGTAAAAAAGAGTTTGAGAAGACTACATAGGATTCTCTGAGGGATTTGTGATGCTTTCAATGCTAAGTATTGATTGATAATGCAACGGAAGTGAAGAAGGACCTGCCTTAAAGATTAACACCTTGATTCTCCAAATGGCGCCAATGTCAGCAGCCGCCTTAACAGCGGCTGCTGATCGTGTGTCATTCACACAATGGTGCCATTCAGAGAATCACGCCTCCGGCAAAGGTAGGCTCTGGAAATTTAGGCCAGGGTTTTCAAGGCCTACATTTCCGGCACCTTCCTTTGTTGTGAATCGTGATTTCGGAGGTTGGTGGCTAATGCCACTTCCGACGGTAGCCACCCCCCACAGTGGCATTGGGCACCAGCGGGTGCCTCCAGAGGGCAATTCCTTTGCCGTTTGTTTAGGCACTTTGAAATTTTATTTAAGTACCATTTAGGTGCTGGTACGGTGCCTACTGGAGCCTAAGTTAAGGCCCAATATATAACAAAGAGTACAAAACACAGCACTGAGACTTATCTATTCGCTGAGGAAACACGACCACATCACCGCAGCATACCTCGACTCACACTGGCTCCCAATACAAGCAAGAATACTATTCAAATTATATTACCTACTATTTAAAACCATAAATGGAGACAGCCCAGCCTACTTGAACAACCGCCTAATCCAAACTACCACAACCAGACACAGGAGAACCCACACACCATTTACGCACCCTCAAATCAGAGATGTCAAACGAAAAAAACTGAACGACAACTTACTAGCCACACAGGCGGCAAAACTAGACCTCCAACTCTCCAATTTACTGATCACAACCCCAGACTACAAAACTTTCAGAAAAGAAATTAAAACCCTGCTATTCAAGAAATTCTTGAAAACAAACTAAACACCACAGGAATCATCTCAGTACCCAGAAGCAACCTGCTCTACTCTATCATTCCTCTGGAAATGTCCAGATAAGTTCCTATGTAATCTGCCTTGAACCGCAAGGTAATGGCGGAATAGAAATCACTAATGCAATGTAATGTAATAATAAGAAACAGAAAAAAGAAGTGGCTACTGCATCATATTCAGGGCTCCTTTTACGAAGCTGCATTAGCGGTTTAACGCACGTAATAGCGCGCGCTAAACCACCGGACGTGCTAGCCGCTACCGCCTCCTCTTGAGCAGGTGGTAGTTTTTCGGCTAACGCAGGGGTAGCACGTGATTAAAAGTCGCGCGCGTTAAAGCCGCTAACGTGGCTTCGTAAAAGGAGCCCTCAATGTTGATAAATTGCACTAGGATCATCTATTTTTTCAGTGCTCGGAGATGGAAAAATTATGTTCTTACCTGTTAATTTTCTTTCCTTTAGACGCAGCAGATGAATCCAGAGACCAATGGGATAGCTCTTATCTACCAGCAGGCGGAGATAGAGAAACTGATTAACAGGTGGTCTTATTGGCTAGCACGCCCCCTGCATCTCCAGTATTGCTCCTTGCCCAAGTAGTCGCAACCACCAATATGCCTAGCATGCAAGAAAAAAACTTCTTTCCCATAACAAATCGCAAAAGGCAATCATACAGAATACAACCAGTAATCAGAACAAACTCCGAAAGTTGCAAAAGAAAAAAACGACTTACAATATCCAGAAAGGGTGGGGCTCTGGATTCATCTGCTGTGTCTAAAGGAAAGAAAATTAACAGGTAAGAACATAATTTTTCCTTCCTTAGCAACAGCAGCAGATGAATCTAGAGACCAATGGGATGTAGCAAAGCAATCCTCAATCTGGGTGGGAAGCAAACGTCACCTCCGCAACAACCGAAGCACCAAACGCATCCACCGTAAGCGCCCCCACATCCAACCGGCAAGGCTGAGAGAAAGTACATTCGTAAGACCAAAAAGCCATGGGACAAAACCCCTCCAGGGAAAACCTCTGGACTGAGCCCAAGAAGTAGCCATCACTCTGGCGGAATGGTCATGAAGGTCTCTTTCCACCCGCTTCCCTGCCATCAATTAAGCGGAAAGAATGTCCTCCCGGACCCATCGAGCGATGGAGGCTTCCTACGCCGCCATACAATGGAGGTGCCCCATGAAGAATACCACAAGATGAGCTAAACAACCAAAGGTCGACAAGAACTCAGCTCACGGAGACTGCTATGTACTGATCAAAAATAAAATAGCAGGGAATAAAGGCACGTTTCCCCATTTCTCTTCCCAGGAAGAAGGAAGGAAAAGTGAGGGCGTCAGAACAGAATGATGACACCTCCGCAGAAAGAGAGGCACCATCCGAACCGACTCCCAAAAATGGAAACCAGAAATAGGGATCCCTGCCAAACAAGGCTTGCAACTCAGAAAACCGCCGAGCCGAAGCCATGGCCACAAGAAACCTCGTGATCAAAGGCACAGCCCTTCAGAATCCCAAAAGACAAGGCTGAAACGAAGCCCACTGGAAACTTCAAAGAAGTACCCTAAGACAGAACACCGGAGAGGGCTGCGTAAGAGGTGTACGAAGAAACTGAACTCCCTTTGAGGAATTAAACTACACAAAGCCGAGAAGACAGCGAAGAGCGAGACACCTAGCCCTTGATACAATCCAAGAGTGCTACATGAAACAGAAGGGAATTGAATGCCAAGCCCTGGGCAATACGCAGGCGCCAAAAAGGAAAGAATATAAATCATAGAACTCTGGAAGGGTGACAACGTAGAGAAGTACCCAAGAAAGGAAAAGCCGCCAAACTGAAGTACAAGCCACCGGTGAAGAGGGCTGCATCGCTTGGAGAAGAGAAGAAAGACCCTGCATCGCATAGACCTTACACATCAGACATGACTTCTCAAAAGCGAGGTCATAATATCAAAATAGGATGAATATTCAAGTGGAGCAGACCCTAGGTGAGAAACACTGGCAATACCAAGAATCTCAACAAGACGGCTGCCAAAGGACACATCAGATCCACATAGCCAGAACGGCGCAGCCAAGCCGGAGGATCTCTAATTACTGCGTCCTGAAAGCGAGCTAGAAAGGGCCAACCCATCCGATCATCAGCCAGGGGAAAACACCTGAAAAGAGAATCCAGAGGAGAGAAAGAAGCAACGCAGCTACCCCCTCTGACAGCCACTCCCTGTGTCAGCCGAAGAAGCTAGGATGCTCTGAATGACGAGACGAGGTTATCAAGTCCAGCTCCAACAGATCACACCATTAGACAAAGGGCTGGAACGCTCGAGCAAACAGATCCCAAGTGCCGGGATGTAGAAGATGCAACTACTACAAACAAATTTTTCTAAAGCGCCGAAAGGTGTACACAGCGCTATATACGGTCCATGATCAGAGCTGGCAGAGAGAAAGTCTATCGAAACCCTTGTCCCGGCCTGTAACATGAGGCGTGGACAGAAGAGGAAGAAGAGATCCCACCCAGCGAAGTAGCACCCGTACTCCACTCGCCACTGAGTACCTCAAGTACGGTCCTGGCTGTAGAGAAAAAACTTGTGAAAGGACCATCCGGAATTCCCAGGTGGTCACCCATCCAGGTACTAACCTGGCTCTATCCATGTTGGCTTCCGAGATCAGACGGGATCGGGCACATTCAGGCTGGAATGGTCGTAGGCCCTTAGTATGAATTGGAAAATAAGAGGACGTAGTCCAGAGCAGTTTATTGAGTGCGTAGAGAAAAACCACCTACATAGTACTGGCCCAAAAGACCCTTTTTTTTTTATTAACGTCATGCCGTGAAGAACGGTCTGAAACCCCGAAATGGTCTCTCGACCGAGCCTCAGTCCAGCACTGATCCCTAGTGCTGAGGAGTGAAGGCACGGAGCCCCCGCCCCCCAACCCGACAGCCTGGGATGTTAGGCAACGTTGAACCCATCCAGCAAGGAATGAGGAATGCCTATGAAAAGAGCAATCTCGCTGAGCCACCCAATAAAAGTGAGCGATGCTGGAGGAGCCTATTAGACACTTCAATGGGAGCCTTGAGATACCGGGAACCACAGGAACAAAAGCGACCACTGAAGCGGTCTCAAGTGAAAGTGAGACGAAGGTCCCAGGGGAGCCACCCCCATAGACCGTCGAACCCAGACCGGATCCCATACTCTTATACTGGGTGACTGAAGAAAACAAACCTGAAACTGCAATCCGTCGCCCCAGCCACAGGGAAGAAACACATAGAATAGGAGAAAAAAAGCTCATTGGAAATTGGAAGAGCCACATCCACCGAATTGAAGAAAAGAAGCCCAGAGAAAGAAACCATCTGCAGAATGACAAAGAGACTGGTCGGAACACAGCCGAATCAAGCAGTTGGCTAAAAAGGAAAGTACCTGTATCTCCTGTCAGCGTGAAAAACGCCACTACTGCCCACATTTTCCAAAATGTGTCTAGGCCAAAAGCATCTGGTAAAACTGAAAGCGCCGCTCGAGGAGAGCTAAGCGAAGATAGCGTAAATTCAGTGTCCACAGGGAAATTGTAAATATGCTCACCAGTTTGCTCAGGAAATACTAACTCTGAGAAACTAAGAGACCAGAACGAGATCCAGCCCCTGTCATACCAATTCACCCACTGCAGGCCCCTGAAGAAATATACTGACATCCCTCAGATCCGGAAGAACTAAATCCACCGCCCCAAGTACCAGAAACACTGGCAAAGGGATGTAACCTTTTGAAAGAGCAACACCTCGGGACACACAGAAAGAATCTGAAATGGAATAGGATAAGTCCTAAATGCAAACCTGGAAAAATCCAGTCATGCGATGTAAAAGGGAGCATGAAGACACTCTGTAATCCGCCAGAACCTCATGCACTGAAACGGAAGCCAAGACGCACTGGGCACAATCCAGAATCACCATGTGCCACTCTATAGAAATGAACTGCATCTGGCTGGAAAAGAGACCCTGTTTCCACTCCAACAGGGAGCTTAAGGTAAGATATGAACAGGCATACAGCGCATGCTATCCGAAGAATACGGAAAAAGAGGCACCCGTCCCTAGGTATCAGTAGCCTCCCAGAATGCTCTACTATACTGTAGGGCCAGCAAGCACGCGCCATGAAGGCAACTGCTACGCAATAAGTATGAAAAATCGGCAGACCCTGGAGACACTCTGGCCCACCGGAAGAAGATAAGTACCATCAGGTCCCAAGAGTCCCCCAACTCGGAACTCCCTCATACTACCGTGAAGAAAATGCCCAGAGCCCTACCAGACACACGCTGCACAGCACATGGGCAAAAAGATTAATGAAATCTCCAACACAGCAGCACGATATTGGAACCCCGAATGAGGCAACGCATTACCCAAATGAAACATGGGCACACCCGAGTCACCCGCCGCACCGTGCCTCAGCACTCAGCACCGTTCTCATTACTTAGCTTAACTGAGCGCAGGCGGCCAGACCCCGGGCAGAACCATTCGTGCAAGGCCTAGTGACATAACCGGACAGTCCCAAGAACAACCAGCTGCTTCTCGTCAAGAGACGTCCATGGAATATCCACACCCAGCAAACATGAACACCGTAAAACGAGCCAAAGCTGGACTCAAAAGGGCTGATCTGTCCGACCCCGAGAAAGAAAATGTCAGCTGCATAACTGAACCCGCTGAACGCCGCGGCGCTGGTGACCCAAGCATGCAGCAGTTTCGCACCAAAACTGGCCAGCTCCTAGAACAGGGCTGTAAAACAGACCTGGAGCTCATAGCCAAAACATAAGCACACAGCCCGAAACGGAGAAGTCGAGGAGAAAGTCAGCCGGCTAAAATAACTCCTCGAGCAATGTGGGGCAGGCCACTCAAGCGCACGACTGTTTCACGCCAAAACAGGCTGGCTCCGAGAACCGTGCCGCAACAGAATCAGAGCCCATAGCTGGGGCATATATAGAACCCTGCAGCCTCAGCCAACACAAATCAAAATACACCTCGGGGAGGGAAAGTCTGAAAGGCGCTCGTTTCTCCACAGCAGTGGAAAACCACTCGCGCTCCGGCCAGACCCGGCTCCAGTCCTGGCACTGAAAAACACACCCGGAGCCGTCCTCACCTCCCCTAGGCCACCCCGTGAGCCGCACAAACAGGCACTCTTCCACGGGCCGCGGCAACGTTAAGAACACTGCTCCCCAGGAACTACCAATGCCGCAGCACCAGCGCCCGGGAAAGAACAGAAGCTTTCCGGACTCACACGCGGGAAGGCACTGGCTCCTGCAATGGAGTGGTAGGTCCTGCACCGAAGCGACCCCAGAAAATTTCCACCACACCATAAAACTGCTATAGCCAAAAGCCCGCAGTTCTCACACAACCACAAAGCGCAAATACAAGTAGAATGAACACATACTCACAATCTATTGAACAATGCTGGTAGATGCCGGGAAATGCTGGCAGCTCAGCACTAACAGGGGAAAAATGCAGCTGTGGAGTCCCTTTTTTTTTTTGTATTACATGGGAAAGAAGAAAAAATAGGGACTAAGTCTGACCCTCTATCATCGGAGGGAGGGTGAGGCAGGGACAAGGGGGGGCCCAAGTGTAACCTCTAAAGCCGGCACCGCTCAGCCGGACACCCCTATCTCACTGAAGAGAAGAACTCAACAGGAGAAATGGATTAGCCAGCTCACTGAAGAGAAAGTCTCAACAGGAGAAAAGAAAGGCCCAGTCACAGCCAGAATCCAGGAGCTAGTTGAATAGCGATCATCACCTGCTGGGAGATAGAGAATACCAGAGATGCAGGGGGCATGCTAGCCAATAAGACCACCTGTTAATCAGTTTCTCTATCTCCGCCTGCTGATAGATGTGAGCTATCCCTTTGGTCTCTGGATTCATCTGCTGCTGTTGCTAAGGAATACTTAATTTCATGCCACGAGACAAGCCTGAGTGTATGAACATCTGTTTTTTTCTCTAATCATCTAATAATCTAATCTCAGCACTGGAAAAAATGGATGATACTAGTACAATTTATCAACATAACATAACATAATAACAGATTTCTATACCGTATAACCTTTAGTTCAATGCGGTTTACAAAAGATTTTGCTATGAGTGGATACAGAGATAATGCAATACGCAAGAATTAGTTAGCTACAAATTAGAAAAAAAGAAAAGTTTTCAAAAGTTTTCTGTAATGGTTATAAGATATTGATCTGGTCAGTAATGGGCGGAATTCTTTATCGAATTGAGCTGCTTGATAGGAAAGACAGTGCCCATGATATTTCTTATTTTTACAGCCCTTAACAGAAGGGAACATAAATAGGGCATGGGATTGTCAACTGCTCCCGTGAATCATAGTAACAAATCTATCAACAAGGTAAAGCGGAGCAGCACCAAAAGCGACTTTATAGTATACACATCCCAACTTAAAGATCACCTGGGCCTCAACTGGGAGCCAGGGTAGCTCACGGTAATACGGGGTTACATGATCATACTTTCTCAGTCCGTAAATCATTCTAACTGCTGTATTTTGGACCAAGGTCAGCCTAGCCAAGTTTTTCTTTGTACTTATCTATATATATAAAATCGGAGGTATGTATGTGTGTATGTGTGTGTGTGTGTGTATGTGCCGCGATCACACAAAAACGGCTTGACCGATTTGAACGAAACTTGGTATGCAGATCCCTCACTACCTGGGATGATATGTTCTGGGGGTCTCGTGGCCCACCTGCACATGTGGGCGGAGCTACAAACATAAAATCACATTGCACCCATTCATGTCAATGGAAAAAATATAAAAAGCTGCCATTCTCACAGTAATTCAAAAACGGCTTGACCGATTTGAACGAACCTTGGTATGCAGATCCCTCACTACCTGGGGTGATATGTTGGGCGGAGCTACAAACAGAAAATCAGATTTCACCCATTCATGTCAATGGAAAAAATGTAAAAATCTGCCATTCTCACCGTTATTCAAAAACGGCTTGACCGATTTGAACGAAACTTGGTATGCAGATCCCTCACTACCTGGGGTGATATGTTCTGGGGGTCTCGCGGCCCACAACTCTATGTTGCTTGCTCAAGGGTGGGTTCACCCAAGAATTTATATGTTCTTGCTCCAGGAGGTGAAACTAAAAATGTTGTTTATAATCACGTTTTGCGTTAGTTGTATTGTATTCATTTTGTCAAATATTTCACATTATAATTTGAATATTGTACTTTTTATTAAGCTGTAAAAAATTAATTTCATTCACCACTATAAAGTATCTTTATTTGAATCCATTTACAGTGTTATTGCTATAATTAAATACCCGTGCAACGTCGGGGCATCAGCTATATATATATATAAAATCGGATGTATGTATGTATGTTCCAGCATAACTCCGAAACGCATGGACAGATTTCAACCAAACTTGGTATACATATCAATTGCTATCTGGGAAAAAAATACTGTGGGGGTGGGAAGGGGATGACATGTAAAGACTCATCGAAAAAGACAGATATTGCTTTGACCAATGGTGTGAAGCTTGGGGAATGATGTCACACAGTCAGAATGATGTCACAGTCAACAGTATATAAGGAAGTGCCGCTGTGGTGTGGTGTGGTGAAGCTGAAACTGAAAATTTGTGTGATGTTACTCCTCAAGTGAATGTTCCTAAAGGGAATTTATATCCGGGCAACGCCGGGTGATCAGCTAGTCGGATATATAATATTGCAGTAGTCCAGAATGCTAAGTAATAACGTTTGAACTAAAAGTGTAAAGGCAGCAGCGTCAAAATAAGCTCTGATAGTGCGGAGTTTCCTTAGAGTATAATAACTCTTCTGGACCACAGTATCTATTTGATTTTTCATAGTTAGACTCTGATCAAAAACCACTCCCAAGATTTTAATTGTAGGGCTTATTGGAAATGATACTGAGTTGATCTTAATTGTTGATTCTGGAATTATCTTTTTTGATGATGCAAAGAAAAACTTAGGGCTCCTTTTAAAAAGGCGCGCTAGCGGTTTTAGCATGCACTACAATGCCGCACGTGCTAGCCACTACCGCCTCCTTTTAAGCAGGTGGTAATTTTTCGGCTAATCCTGTGCGTGCACTAAAAACGCTAGCGCACCTTTGTAACAGGAGCCCTTAGGCTTTTCCTGATTTAATTTTAACTTAAATTCTTGCATCCAAGATTCCATTGTGTTTAACACTGACTTGATAACTTGGGTGCTGTTGGATAGCGTATTACAACAGGGAATGATTATTGTAATATCATCAGCGTAGCTAAACATCTTTAGGCCCAATTTGCTCATCTAGTAACCCAATGAAAGAAGATACACATTAAAGAGTGTAGGAGGGAGTGGGGAGCCCTGTGGGACACCACACGGGTTTTTCCAAGCTACTGACAGTAGATCCTTAAATTTAACCTGGTAAATTCTTGATTCCAGGAATCCTTTAAACCAGGGGTGTCCAACCTGTGGCCCGAGGGCCGCATGCGGCCCCGTGAAGTATTTTGTGCGGCCGTGGTCGAGGGCGATGCAGTGTTTTCCTCTGCTGCCCCCGGGTGTTTACCGTCTTGCCAGCTCCCTCCTCTGTCTTGCTGAAGTGTTTGCGCATTTGTGCGGCCCCAGAAACATATTTTTCGGCCAATGCGGCCCAGGTAAGCCAAAAGGTTGGACACCCCTGCTTTAAACCATGATAAGACTTTACCCTGGATTCCTAAAGAATCCAGAAATTCAAGCAATTTACAATGGTCGACTAAATCGAACATTGAATATGATACAGTAGCCACTTCTTGTTGTTGTTTCTTATTATATATTGGGGTGACGGGATAATCGCGAGCGAGACACCAGCGCAACGACAATCCAGCGCTGACAATTCAGTGAAAGACAGAAGCGCGCTGCCGAAAGCCGCCAAAAAACTTATTTTTTAAGAGCTCCAACGGGGAGCGTGGGTGGAACCCCCTCTTTAATGCATAGTGTTTGCGCTGCCGTTTGAGGAGGTGTGGGGGGTGCAACCTGCCACATTATAGACAAAACGGAACTTTTCCTGAAAAAAATCAGAAACTGTTCCGTTTTCTCTATAATGTGGGGGGTTGCACCCCCACACACCCCCAACGGCAGCGCAAACACTATGCATTAAAGTGTGGGGGCGTTCCCCCCCACGCCCCCGTCGGAGCTCTTAAAAAATAAGTTTTTCAGTGGCTTTCGGCGATGCACTTCTGTCATGCGCTGAATTGTCAGCACTGGATTGTCGGCATGCTGGTGTCTTGCGCGCCACTGACTATGAACCATATATTGGTATATTATAGGAGTGGGTTTTGAGTGTGTTGGTCCTTCCCTAGATTTTTGGGGTGCCTAAGTTAAGGCACCATTTGTAGAATTTCCCCTTAAGGGTTCAGTATTCAAAACAATTTAAACAGACAGGAGAGGCTCTTGGCTTAATACTGTGTTATTTCATTCATTTCTACGTGTGTCTGCCTTGTGCACCCAAATTTGGACATCTAACTTTTAGCAACCTACACAGAATTCGGGGATAGCAAACTGCTCTCTCAAAAATGCAAGATACATATGTGTAGAGTCCCTTTCAATCCCCAATAACCCCCTCTTTTACTAAGGTGCATTAACTAATTAGTGCGCGTTAATCAAATTAGCATGCGCTAAATGCTAATGCGTCCATAGACTAACATGCACACGTTAGCGTTTAGCGCGCGCTAATCGGTTAGCACACCTTGGTAAAAGAGGGCCTAAAAGTGTGTCTCAAAAGCAGGGACACATTAATCCTGCCCCACTCCCCATTTTACAAAAGCAAAGTACAGTTTTTAGTGCCAGCAGTTGCAGTAACAGCTCAGATGCTCACAGGAATTCTACGGCATTAAAAACTGCACTATGCTTTTGTAAAGGGGGGGGGGGGGCATTCATTAAAGTAGTGTAGTTTACAGCACTCCTTAGGAAATGCTACCATGGTAATTTCCCAAATCAATACACTTCTCCCTCCGTATTCAAAGTGATAGAGGATTAACAAACCCGCGAATACAGAAAAACCACAAACAACTTTTTCATACGTTATTCGCGGTATTCTATTAAAAACCATAGTGAATATGATGAAACCGCTAATAACACGGTGGGAGACCTGGCCTGTTCCTGAAGGAGAGGCAACAGACAGTGAAGAAAGTGCTTGGAATCAGCAATTTTCTCTGTAAATGCTGGGAATCAGCGATTTCTCTATGCAAGCTGACTTAATTGGGGGGCAGGAGCCAGCAAGCTAAAAACCGCAAATAATCGAAACCGCGATTGCTGAAACCGCGAATACAGAAGGAGAACTGTAAAGCCTAGATTTCTTGAGTAATTGGGTGGATTTTCTTTCAGTTGGTGATTGAAGAAAGAAGTGCTTTCCTTTAAACCCAGCATAGGAATAGGAGGCCAGAAAAGGTTCACTTCATGTTGCTTCCTATGTCATTTTGGGACTGTTCATTTTATGTCTTTTCACTTGGCCATTTTGTTTTCAGGGAAGCAAAGGCATTGCATGTGCATGACGATTCAGTCAGGAATGATAGTTCACAAATGTGCAATGGCTTGCATGGGCACACTAACGGAAAAAGTGTGCATACTATTATCGCAAATGAAAAAGACATGAAATGTTTTGGGGGGTTTTGCTGCTCATTTTCATGCTTTAACAATATGCAACAGCACGGGATATGTTGTTGAGATTCCCCATATCACTGCCAATGACAGCCTATCCTTAATCCAGGATAGCATATGTGTTGTTCATCATTCAAGAGGTACATTTATACCAGAACAGGATTCGGCTTGATTTATTGTTTGATATCAAAAGAGTACAGTGCACACCTGATCTTGGAGGTATAGCCTCCTCCCCATTCACTAAAGAACTCACCATGAAGACTGAAAATAATTGAGACTATGGAAAAAAAAGATTCAGCCCTGGTACTGAGCGTGTCCCTTGTATAGTTGGGCTGGCTTGTAGCAGAGCTTACTTTATTTATTTAAAAATTTATAGTCCACATATCCAACAATAACACACATAATAACAAAAAGCATTAAAAATATAATTCACTAAAACTAATAACAACATTGTCGCTTACTAAAAAAAAAACACACCAAAATCAGTGAAAAACATATAAAAACAGGAGTTTAACTCACTAATACCACCGCCCCCAACCGCGATAGTGGTTATTAGCGCAAGGAGCCACGCTGAATGCTCCGTGCTGCTCCGATGCCTATAGAGTTCCTATGAGCGTTGGGAGCAGCACGGAGCATTCAGCACGACTCCCTGCGCTAATAACCGCTATCGCGGTTTAGTAAAAGGGAGGGTAAGTTACATGAAGAGCCCTGAGTATCAGCTCTTCAACAGACACCAACAAATGAAAGCCTAAATGCACTGACTCATGCAATAAGTCTTATACTATAAATAGCATTTGTTTGATGTTATGCTAACATTTTAAATAGTATAGTTTGGGGATGTTACTAAAGAAGCAGCTTAGAAATGACGAGCATGTAGAATAATATTATACTCAACAATAACAAAAATTTCTGTAGCGCTTCCAGATGCAAACAGCGCTACACATTGTACACGCAAGAGATGGTCATTGCTAAGAAGGGCTTACAATCTAATTATGACAGACAGACAGGACAAAATGGGAGTCAAACCATAGTGCTCATGTAGGGAATCAGAGGGGGGACTGATTAGGTGGAATCACATAGGACAAAGGGAAGTCTAAGCTTAGTGCTCATGAAGAGAATTAGAGAGGGCTGGAGAGGTGCTAGGGGCCTATTGAGGGGATAACAGACAGATATCTTGGTAGGGTTAGTATTTAAACACTTTCAGTCTATATTTGAATACCGCCAGAGACGGAGCCTGATGTAACGAGCCAAGCAGTTTGTTCCAGGCATGTGGCAAGGAAGAGGCTTACTTTTGGGGATGTCTTATTTTTTCATGTACAACAATTGTCTCTCCCTTGCTCTCCTCCACCCCAATTCTTCCTCTTTCCTTTCTCCCCCATGTGCAGCATCTTTCCTCCCCTCTCACCCATCCCCTTGTGCAGTAACTTTCTATCCCTCCCATCCCCCTGTGCAGCAGAACCCCCACCGACCCTCCCACCGTGAGACTGACATACCTCCGCTCCGAGGCCTCCTAAAGCAGCAGGGGTGGGGGTTGCTGAATCGACGCGTCCAATTTTTTCATCAAATCAAGCAGCACTAGTGCCAGGGATGGAGTCAGGGAGTGTTGGGTACATTCGGGGTGGGGGGGGAGAAGCTTCGGAGGTTAACTAGGGCTTATTTTGGGGTTAGGGCTTATATTAGGAGCATCTTTAAAAATCATGTTAGGTCTTATTTTCAGGGAAACGGTACTAGACAAATGCAGAGCTGGACATATTATATGCAGGTACCTCTCTGTAGTTGGCACCCAATCTAAGGGTTGTTTTTTGTTTTTAATACCTGGTACAATGAAGGGTTGGGAGACTTGCCCAACGTTACAGGGAGCTGTAGTGGGAATTGAACCCAGTTTACTAGGACCAAAGCACACTGCACTGACTATTAGGCTACTTCTCTATTTTCCCTACATTTACAACGTGCAAAGTCCCCCCCCTAATTCGACACAGAGAGCTTAGCGTGAAAAGCTTCACATGCTAGTTATAGAACAGCATCAGTTGTGTACTTAACATAATATAAATAGCTGTTACTAGGCAAGAACAACCAATTATTAGCTATAATTGATTTAACTAGCGCTAATTAGCAGTTGCCTGCATAACGACTTCTAGTCAGGATTCTACAGGTTGTGGGTGGAAAATTAATAGTGTGCAACTGGGAGGAGCACGAGTAGGTCAGACCATGCCTAGCACTTGCACGCACAGGTTCTAGAATGCAAGCATTTACAGGCCTAGTTGCCTACATGAACCCTAGAAACAGTGCCTAACTAATAGGTGCATTAGGGCGCAGTTGTCAATTGTCTGCTAGGCGCCATGTATAGGATCACGCCTAGTGGCACCTAAGCGGTCTTAAGTACCGGTAGGTGTTGAAACCATAGGCACACTCCCATTTAGGCCAGGGTTTTCTTGGCCTAGACGAGGGCACCTAAGTCAAATCATACCCCAAATCCACCCAGGATCTGCCCCAAACCTTGCCTAAATTCTGGTAGGTGCCTCAGTATAGACTCCTGCCTCAATGTGGTAGGTGCCTACCAGATAATTCATTTTTTAAATGTTTTTTTTTAATGGCGCCTTCAATTAACGGCACCAATTAAGTTAGGCACTAGATCGGTTAGGCACACAGATCTAAGCACCTAACTTTGGCCATCATTTATAGAATCAGGGTATTTTTGCCTAGGTACCCTATCATAAAATTAACCCCACTTTAAGGCCCCCTTTTACTGCGGCCTGGGGCTCTAAATGCTCCAACACTGCTCCAACACTCATAGGACTCCTGGCTGTGGTAGAAACCTCTACCACAGCTTAGTAAAAGTGTGTTTGGGGGGGGGGGGGGTAAGTACCTTATTTAACAGAGTTAGATTTCAACTTTGATAAATCAAAAATGTATGTAAATAGCCTATTGATCTTTTTTCTCTGAACAGGTAATTTTTTTAAAGGAGATTTATTTATTTTTGACGGCTTGATAAATGGAAATTGTGTAACCTGGAGGTTAGTCATTTAAAAGATCATCACTAGAACATTTATCCCTATTGTCACAGTTATTGCGACAGCGATGATTGATTTTAAGTGGCTGCATCTTTAATATCTAACAATTAGTCAAGCTATCCACTAACTTGTATCATATCCAACTCATTTCTACTCCATATTAAATCTTCAGACAACCTGAAAGCTTCAGTGACATGGACGGTTTACTTTTTCTTCTTCTTGTCACATGTAAATCACATATGGGGGACTCACCCCTATTAGTTTGTTTGAAAAAGTGTTTCGCTGTCTATAAAAATCAGCCCTGTCCATAAACTATTGATATTCATTTGTTCAGCCTTTGGCCGCAGGGTAATCTAATCCATTCTAATCTTGCTCCATCTCAGCACAGCTGACAACACAAATCACTCTTCTCAAAAACCAACAGAGGCGAATTAATATCCCATGTCAGTTAAGCCTTAAAATATTTCCACTTTGTCATCAGGATTGAAACTACAGCAAAGCAAAGCAACATGTTTCTTCTTTTGAATCCTGTACAAGAGAAGCCCTTTACAAACAAATCCAATATTGTGGCTGCATATTTCCTGATATATGTGTGAATTAAAATCTATATGTGTGGGCCTCTTCTCCCTCAAGCAGAGGAGATTGAGAGGGGACATGATCAAAACATTCAAAATACTGAAGGGAATAGACTTAGTAGATAAGGACAAGGTAGGGAGAACAAGAGGGCACTCTCTAAATTTGAAAGGGGATAGATTCCGTATGAACGTAAGGAAGTTCTTCTTCACCCAGAGAGTGGTAGAAAACTGGAACGCTCTTCCGGAGTCTGCCATAGGGGAAAACACACTCCAGGGATTCAAGACAAAGTTAGACAAGTTCCTGCTGAACCGGAACGTACGCAGGTAGGGCTGGTCTCAGTTAGGGCACTGGTCTTTGACCAGAGGGCCGCCGCGGGAGCAGACTGCTGGGCATGATGGACCGCTGGTCTGACCCAGCAGCAGCAATTTTTATGTTCTTATGTTTATGTGCTTCCATTTTCCTAATATCAAAATTAAGGGAGAAACATATGTATAATCTTGCACCTAATTTATCAAACTAACTCACACTTGCACAGGTTTAACCTTAGGAAAGGCTTTCCTAGATCACAAACAAAAACAAGGGTACTCAACTTCCGGGGCACTGACTTTGCACGCATGGGAGACTTCGTCCATCAGACACTTCAGGTTCAAGAAGTAACGGACAATGTGGAGGTTATGTGGTCAACCTTGAAATCAACCCTTCATGAGGCAACTATCCGCTACATAAAATCGGTAACTAAACAACAAAGAAAAAAGAAACCCCAATGGTTCACTGATGAGGTTTCGTACCTTGTCAAGGAGAAGAAAAGAGCATTTCTCTCGTACAAACGCGCGGGGGAAAAAGAAGCAAACATTGAATACAGGACAAAGTCTGCAGCGGTCAAAACAGCAGTCAGGGAGGCCAAACTTCGAATGGAAGAAACTCTAGCGAAGAACATCAAGAAAGGGGACAAATCCTTCTTCAAGTACATTAGTGACAGGAAAAAGAATACAAACGGGATAGTACGCCTTAGAACGCCAGACGGTAATTATGTGGAAACATATTCTGAAAAAGCCAAACTACTGAACGATTACTTCTGTTCAGTCTTTACCTGCGAGGCACCAGGGCACGGGCCACGGCTGGAAGCAAAGCAAAGCATGGAAGACCCATTTCAAAATTTTGAGTTCACACCAGCTGATGTTTACAGAGAACTGTCAAGACTCAAGGTGAACAAAGCCATGGGACCGGACAATTTGCACCCAAGAGTGCTCAGAGAGCTATGCGATGTTCTGGCAAAACCATTAGCCATGCTCTTCAATCTCTCCCTAAGTACAGGGAGAGTACCCCTGGACTGGAAAAAAGCAAACGTCGTTCCTCTGCATAAAAAGGGTTGCAGAGCAGAGGCTGCGAACTACAGACCAGTGAGTCTCACATCAATAGTGTGTAAAATTATGGAAACTTTACTTAAAGGTAAATTAGACACGATATTGGATGAGGGGAATCTAAGGGATCCCTGTCAACATGGATTCACCAAAGGCAGGTCATGCCAATCCAATCTTATAAGCTTCTTTGATTGGGTGACAGGAAAGCTAGACTCAGGAGAGTCTCTGGACATAGTGTACTTGGATTTCAGTAAAGCTTTCGACAGTGTCCCACACCGTAGACTATTAAACAAGATGAAATCGATGGGGTTGGGTGAGAAACTAACTGCATGGGTCAATGATTGGCTGAATGGTAGACTTCAGAGGGTGGTGGTCAACGGCACCCTCTCTGAAACATCGGAGGTGACTAGCGGAGTACCGCAGGGCTCAGTCCTGGGACCATCCCTTTTCAACATATTCATAACTGACTTGACCCGGGGGCTTCAGGGTAAAGTAGCAATGTTCGCCGATGACGCCAAACTGTGTAACATAGTAAGTGAAAGCAACCTCAAGGACAGTATGACGCAGGATCTGATCAAGTTGGAAAACTGGTCCTTGACATGGCAGCTGGGCTTCAACGCAAAAAAATGTAAAGTCGTGCATCTCGGCAGCAGAAATCCATACAGAACATACTCCATGAATGGAGAAACACTAGCTAGGACTTCAGAGGAACGGGACTTGGGGGTAATCATCAGTGCAGACATGAAGGCTGCCAAACAAGTAGAGAAGGCCTCATCTAAGGCAAGGCAAATGATGGGATGTATCAATAGAAGCTTCGTCAGCCGCAAACCTGAAGTCATAATGCCACTCTACAGAACCATGGTGAGACCTCATCTGGAATACTGTGTGCAATTCTGGAGGCCACATTACCGGAAAGATGTGCTTCGAGCTGAGTCGGTCCAGCGGATGGCCACTAGGATGGTCGCCGGACTCAAGGGTCTCTCATACGAAGAAAGACTGGGCAAACTGCAGCTCTATACCCTAGAGGAGCGCAGGGAAAGGGGTGACATGATTGAGACGTTTAAGTACGTCACAGGTCGTGTCGAGGTGGAAAACGATATATTCTTTCCCAAGGACCCTCGGTCACAAGGGGGCACCCGCTCAAACTCAGAGGAGGGAAATTTAGTGGTGACACCAGGAAGTATTTCTTCACAGAAAGGGTGGTAGATCACTGGAACAAACTACCAGTGCAGGTGATCAAGGCCACAAGCGTGCTCGACTTTAAGAAAAAATGGGACACCCACGTGGGATCCCTTCGAGGGTCGAGTTAAGAAACCAGGTCACTAGCACTCAGACTTAATGGGATGGGTCAATAGAGTGGGCAGACTTGGTGGGCTGTGGCCCTTTTCTGCCATCATCTTTCTATGTTTCTATGTTTCTAGGTATCTGGTGGTACAACACCAATAATAAAAACTATTGCTATACCCAAATGAAGACAAAAATCTATATATATAAAATTGGAGGTATGTATGTGTGTATGTATGTGTGTATGTGCCGCGATAACGCAAAAACGTCTTGACCGATTTGAACGAAACTTGGTATGCAGATCCCTCACTACCTGGGGTGATATGTTCTGGGGGTCTCGCGGCCCACCTGCACACGTGGGCGGAGCTACAAACAGAAAATCAGATTTCACCCATTCATGTCAATGGAAAAAATGTAAAAAGCTGCCATTCTCACAGTAATTCAAAAACGGCTTGACCGATTTGAACGAAACTTGGTATGCAAATCCCTCACTACCTGGGGTGATATGTTCTGGGGGTCTCGCGGCCCACCTGCACACGTGGGCAGAGCTACAAACAGATAATCAGATTTCACCCATTCATGTCAATGGAAAAAATGTAAAAAGCTGCCATTCTCACAGTAATTCCAACTACCTGGGGTGATATGTTCTGGGGGGTCTTGCGGCCCACCTGAACACGTGGGCGGAGCTACAAACAGAACATCTGATTTCACCCATTCATGTCAATGGAAAAAATGTAAAAAGCTGCCATTCTCACTGTAATTCAAAAACGGCTTGACCGATTTGAACGAAACTTGGTATGTAGATCCCTCACTACCTGGGGTGATATGTTCTGGGGGTCTCGTGGCCCACCTGCACATGTGGGCGGAGCTACAAACAGAAAATCAGATTTCACCCATTCATGTCAATGGAAAAAATGTAAACAGCTGCCATTCTCACAGTAAATCAAAACCGGCTTGACCAATTTGAACGAAACTTGGTATGCAGATCCCTCACTACCTGGGGTGATATGTTCTGGGGGTCTCGTGGCCCACCTGCACACGTGGGCGGAGCTACAAACATAAAATCAGATTTCACCCATTCATGTCAATGGAAAAAATGTAAAAAGCTGCCATTCTCACAGTAATTCCAACTACCTGGGGTGATATGTTCTGGGGGTCTCGTGGCCCACCTGCACACGTGGGCTGAGCTACAAACAGAAAATCTTATTTCACCCATTCATGTCAATGGAAAGGATGTAAAAAGCTGCCATTCTCACAGTAATTCCAACTATAAAACACTTTATATGACACTATAACCACTAGGGACATCTTTTCTATTCTACCACGGACACCATACATATAGAGTTTGTATGTTCTAACTGTGTTTAAAAACTGTTTCCTTCATGCACCCCAGTTCATAATGTTATTACATTACATGAGTACTCACATATGCTGAACTAGGCACACAGGTTCCATTCTGAACCGGGAAAAAACTGCATGGAGTTTCTTTTCAACCTGAGTTTCCACATATTGAGTTGTTTAAATCAATACTGAAACTTTTGGATGCCACTTCCAACAGATCTTCCTTTTCAGTTTAAGAGATTGCTAATTCCAGTGAGACTTGCATTCATTCACCACTATAAAGTATCTTTATTTGAATCCATTTACAGTGTTATTGCTATAATTAAATACCCGTGCAACGCCGGGGCATCAGCTAGTAATGAATATAGAAAAAATTCATATGTTGAAGTGCTGTGCTCAGTTCACGAACAGTGCAGTCACAAAGGTGACCCATCAAACATGCGCTGGAGTTTGGCGCGACGACATTTGCGCACAGGACATATGTGAACCACCGCTTTGAAGCCTACGGTGTACCGTCACAAAAGTGTAAGATCAAGGTTCATGGAACCATCATTATTCCCAAATTGCATAATAGCGCGTGCTAAACTGCCGGCCGCATTAGCCGCTACTGCCTCCTCTTGATCAGGCGGTAGTTTTTTAGCTAGCGTGGGGGGTTAGTGCATGATAAAAAGTCATGTGCGTATTTATTTAACACATATTTAAATATGTGTTTTATTATCCTGAACAGCTCTGAGCTTTCTTGGATTTGAAGAAGTTGGCCACAGGGAATGTTTAGACTAGAAATGAGAACAGCAGTTTGAAAAAAGGGATTCTTAAGAATGCTGTTAAGCCTTGCCTGATTGATTAATTATATGTATAATAAGTTTCTCTTCACTTAGTAGAATTCCTCCCTTATAATTTTAGGTCTAAGGAGCTATTGACTGTTTCTTTATTGTATAAAGATTTTGATTATTTTTTCCTTTATCTAATCTAAGCTGTATTGCTTTCATAAGAGTTAATTCTTGTAAATTATTTTGAAAACTGATTAAAAAAAAAAAAAAAAAAAGTCGCGTGCAATAATGCCGCTAATGCGGCTTCGTTAAAGGAGCCCTGAGTAAGAGAAATAGCTTCAGTGGATTAAGACAAGTTTTTAAAAAAAAAAATTTATATTTATTTATTTATTTAGCCCGTCCTCCCAAAGGAGCCCAGAACAGATTACAAGAGTACATTCATAGTATGGGTAGGAAAACTTTAGTGAGAAATACAGTTTACAGCATTTGCAGATAGACAAAGGGGGGTTAGATTTCAGCATTTAGTGTGGACATAATATACAGACTTAAAATACAGACTTAGTGGGCATAAGGTTTTCAGTGTAGATGTAACATGGAGGTAAAGTAGCTTTTCTTAGGTCCAACTAAGTGCAATTATGTAAACAGTACCTAGTGGATGATTAACTATCATGTTCAACGACACCTACAAGTTAAGCACCATTTATAGAATCGGAACATTAATATATGCAGTATTGATTTATCCTGCACTAACTGATTTGTCCTATTGGCTAATGCAGTGGGCTGAGAACTTAGGGATCTGGGTCATTGTTCCACCTAAGATGAGCAGGAGTTCTCCACCTAGTTTTGCCAGTGTATGTGTGTGGTGGTGATGGTGGGGGGCTGTTTTACTATCAAATTGCCCACTTGTGTCAGGAACTCACATTATCTCTGTGCTGCTAGGGTTCAGGCATAGTTTGTTGGGAGCTTTTTTTGGCCCATTCTTGAGGTAAGCCGTCAATTTACTTAAAGCTGTGGATATGATCCATTGGGTATGAGTAGCTGTATATCACTGGCATAGATATAGAAGTTTATGTCCATCAACTGAAGGACACGACACTACTCGAAAGGGTCCAGAGAAGAGCGACTAAAATGGTTAAGGGGCTGGAGAAGTTGCCGTACTGCAAGAGGTTAGAGAAACTAGGCCTCTTCTCTCTTGAAAAGAGGAGGCTGAGAGAGGACATGATCAAAACATTCAAGATAATGAAGGGACTATACTTAGTAGATAAAGACAAGTTGTTCACCCTCTCCAAGGTAAGGAGAATGAGAGGGCACTCTCTAAAGTTAAAAAGGGATAGATTCCGTACAAACGTAAGGAAGTTCTTCTTCACCCAGAGAGTGGTGGAAAACTGGAACGTTCTTCCAGAGGTTATTATAGGGGAAAACACACTCCAGGGATTCAAGACAAAGTTAGACAAGTTCCTGCTGAACCGGAACGTACACAGGTAGGGCTGGTCTCAGTTATGGCACTGGTCTATGACCTAAGGGCCGCCGCGAGAGCGGACTGCTGGGCACGATGGACCACTGGTCTGACTCAGCAGGGGCAATTCTTATGTTCTTATATTTTCAATAGTAAAGGAAAAACAAGTTGTGCAGGACTCCAGGAAACTTGCCTGTCCATAGCAACTGAAAACACAAAATTGAAGTACCATCCCCCCATGGTGAACAACACAGATGGAGGACTGCTGCTCAGCGTAGGCGTAACAATGAACTAGGTCCATTTCCCATTGTAGCTCCTTGTGATTCTAGGCAAGTCACTTAACCCTCCATTGCCCTAGGTTCAAAAACTTACCTCCTCCTTTACTAACACATAGCGCGTGTTTTAGCGCCAGCAGTGGTGGTAACTGCTCCGACGCTCACAGAATTCTTATGAGCGTCGGAGCAGTTACTGACGCTGCCGGCACTACAACCTGCATTAGTAAAGGAAGGGGTTAGATTGTGAGTCCACTAGGAAAATACCCGCATAAAATAAATAAAAAAAACATTTGATTATACCACAGAAAAGTAGTAATCAAATCCCATTACCCTTACCCTAGCTCATCAGTTAATGTGCATTAAATCAATTTAGTGTGCACTAAAAATACCTTATAAAGAGATACAGCATATGAAACTATCCCCAATTGGAAGTATTTGTGTGTGGAAGTGAAGCCCAAAAAGAAGAAACTGTGTATGGAAGCAGAAGGGAATAGGTTAACTCAGGGCTTTTCAAACTGTGGATTTGCAATTCCGAATGGGGTTTGTGAGTAACATTAATACAGTGCCTGACCTCTAATTTTTTTCTGAGGCATACACCTGAAAATTTTTATTTTTCTCTGTTACATAGAAAACCTGGTATGCACACAGGCAAGGTAACAAAGCTAATTGGGAGGTGTACATGTAAAGATGTGCTCTGAAATGCAGAGGCATTATATCATGAAAGGAACAAGGTTATCAAGATTAGCCTATACTAGAAAATGTTATAATATACATATAGCAGTCAGTTACATAGCCGATTTTAAAATGATATGTATACTGTCAACTCAACATTTATCTCAAAGTGCTTTCTTCTAAAAGTTTTCATTTAGTTTATATTTCAAAAAAAATAGATTTTGAAAACCAAAACAAAACACAACTTAGCTGTAAATTGCACCAGCATTCCATCAATGTTGGAAGGGGACCAATCTTTCTGACATTTCGCCTTACGACTTCTTCAAGGAAGTCCCCCCTTCTATTTTTCTCCACACCATCCAGAATTAGTAGTTTCTTTGACAAATAGTCTTCATTCAGAAGCAACTTCCTGTTCCCGCCTAGGCGGGCTGCTGTTGAACTCGATGTTGTGGCTGCAAAAAGATTTAAAATAACAGCGGCCAGGGTGGTTTGGGGGAGTCGGGAGCTGAAAAGAGATGTTGTGCTACAGGGTCCTGCTGCGGGAGAGGGGGAGAGAAGAACATACACTACACGTCACGGGGTAGGGGGTTGGGAAGACAAGGAGGACAGATGCTGCACGAACTGGGGGAGGCAGGGAAGGACAGATGTTGCATGGGCTGGGAAGGGGTTGGAAAGCACAGATGCTGCACAGACTGTGAGGGGTTGGGAATTGCAGATGCTGTATAGGCTGGGGGTTTGGAAAGGACAGGTGCTGCATGGATGGGGTTCTAGAAAGGGAGGGAAATAGAGATGCAGCCAGTGGGAGGGAAAGAGAGATGGTATACATGAGGAAAGGAAGAAAGAGGGAGAATTGTTGGACTTGATAGTAGTGGAGAAGAGGGAAGGAGAAATGTTACACTGGGAGGGAGGAGAGATGACTCAAGAAGGGAGAAGATGGAGAACGGTGATGGAAGGAGAGAGTTGTCAGATCACTGGAAGGGGAAGGAGAGAGATGCCAGACCAGGAAAGGAGAAAGAGATGCCAGACTGCAGGAAGGAGGAAAGAGGAGAGAGATGTTAGACCATGGGAAGAGGGAGGGAAGAGAGATGCCGGACCATGTGAGAGCAGAGAGATGGCAGTCCATAGGAGGGGGAAGCGGGATGACAGAGGATGTCAGACTATGAGAGAGGGAGGAGATGGTGCACAGCAATGGGTGTGGCAGGGAAGAGAGATAGAAGAAATGCTTTTATGGATAGATGGGAATAGGGGTGAAGAAAGAGAGAGAGAAGATGGTACACCTGGATAGATGGGAAAGGAAGACATGGAAAAGTAGATTTTGGGAAGAAAGTAGAAAATGGAAGAAAGTTGAACGTTAAAAATTAATGCCAAAGATGGATGTAGTACAACAAAAACAAACTGACTTCAGTGAACGACCAGTTCGAATTTTTACTCACACTTCACATGCACACCTCTCTATTTTATTTTATAGATGTGATTGCACATCACGAAGTTAATAGAACTATTACAATCCACAGCACTAAGTACCTTTTGAAAATTTATAATCGGGTCTCCTGAAGCAGAGATCGAAACGGGGCCGCGTTGGGACCCCTTAAACTACACTCAAAAGCTAAGTGGACAGTATTATACTTCAATAATGCAATGATGGTTGCATATTGACAATACGAAGAGAAGGCAATATCCTTAGTTATTTTGAAAGATTTGAAGAACTTTAAAATTAATTTGAAATTGTTTACTTCATCTTGGAGCGTGATCATTGATCTAAGAGATTGCAATAACTGGAAGGTGAACTCATACTACAGTGATGTTATTCAGCCTTCCCTTCAGAGTTTCATGTCTCTGAGCTTTCTACATACAAATCCTTGATCACTCTCCACAGACTGGTCGTTCATTGAAGTCAGTTTGTTTTTGTTGTACACAAATTTCTTTCCTGACTTCTTTTTTCACAAATATCATCCCTGACTTTTCATTAGGAAAAAGATGGATGTAGGGCAGAAAGTGAAGAAGGAGAGAAAAACAGCAAATGGCTAAGAAGGTTATAGAAACACAGTACAGACAGAAGGAAGTGCAACCAGAGACTTGGAAAAAATGATAGAAAAATAAAATCACCAGGCAACAAAGGTAGGGAATATGATTTTATTTTCGATTTAGTGGTTGAAATGTGTCAGTTTTGAGAATTTATATCTGCTGTCTATATCTTGCACCCTCCAGAAAGAAATTACTTGCTTTCTATTTCTCTTGTGTTATAATGCATGTAGTCTGGCATCTTAGGGTTTCTTTTGAGTATATTAGTTCCTATATCTCCCCTTTTACAAAACCGTAGCACGGTTTTTAACGCCGGCCATGGTGGTAACAGCTCTCATTCTCATATAATTCCTATGAGCGTTGGAGCTGTTACCACCACGGCTGATGTTAAAACCTGCACTACAGTTTTGTACAAGGGAGGGGGGGGGTTAGTTTGTGTTCCTATGGTTGCATAAGGGTTATTTGTGTTCTGCATGTGTGACCAAGGCCAGGAATGTGTGACCAAGGCCAGGAATGAATGTTGAGAAGCATATAGTGTAGTTTCATTTTGTGGTTAACCATTATGTATTGTTAATAAGATTATATTGTGTGTATACAGTATATGAAAAATGAATGGAAACAATGGCATTACAATTAGTACTATTGGGCCGTGAGTGGCTGAACTTCGGAAGCGTTCATCAGAGGCTCGGGGAAAACCAAAATTTACCTTTTAGTTTCTTCAGCTTGGCTGAGTGACTATTCCTCATGCCGAAAAGGAGAGGGAGAAGTGCTGCAGGAGCCTCGCGGCGCCCTGAAAATCCCCCGACTATCACCATCGAGCGAATGCTGAATCGGCTTCAGAGGGAGTTAAAGGCATCAGGGAGTCGCCCGTTGGAACCGGCGACGCTGAGTGACGTCGCTAGAGGGATCCCTGGGCTGGAGGTTACGTTCAGCCCTGATGAAAGAGATACTCCTCCTCAGCCACAGCGCACCAGCTCACCACGGGAATCAGACCTGTCCGGAGAGATAGGGTCTGTTATCCGGGAGTCTCTTTCATCGGTGAGTTTGGAGACAGATATCCCCCAGGACTTTATGAGTCTAGGGAGAGATACAGAAGCGCTGGGAACATCGGAGAAGAGAGAGGAAAAACAAGACAAACAAACTACATCTTTGGAAGGTGAGAATGGTTCCTTTGTGGTAAAAAAAAAACCACTGAAATCACAATGGAGTCTCTTTGGGACTTAGTAATAAAACTGGGAAATACTTTGACTCCACAAATTAGAGAAATGGAAAAGACAATATGCAAACAAGAACAAGAATTAAATAAAATACAAGCGGATATGACTTTAACTAAAACAAAGTTGGAAAAAAATGAACTTGAAATAACTGAGGTTAAACAAGTGCAAGAAATAGTGGTTAAAGATTGTGTGAATATTAGGCGGAAGCTGGAAATGATTGAAAATGGCCAGCGAGCCAACAATTTAAGATTCCTAAATTTCCCTAGGGTCTTATCTATGACACCTAGGGAAATGTTAAAGAAATACTTTTTGGAAGTTTTTTCAGTTTACGAGGAATTAATTCCGCCCTTTTCCCAAGCATATTATTTGCATGTTAGAAAAATGGAACAACAATTGGGTAATCAAGATCAGCAGGAACCACAATTGGATATCTCCATTTTATTGGAATCTTCTACAAAGGATTTGGTCACACCAGCAACATTGTTAGCTACTGTTGCTTTAGCACCAGATAAGAATTGGATTATGAAGTTGTTCTTTAAAAATAGAACTAAAGAGTTCCTGGGACAAAAAGTACAGATTTTTCCTGATGTTACCAAAGAGACTAAAAAACGGAGAAGGCAGTTCTTATTCTCCAGAATTCTACTGTTCAACGGCTCCCCCTTCTGCTTCTATTCCTTTCTCTCCTCTCTTCTACCTTCCAAAGTATTTAGATCAATGCTGTCTTGTTAAAATGTTTATTTTATTTTTATTTTTCATCTAACTCTACTTTTCACTTCTCTATTACCCTCCAGGTACTTTAGTTAGATTGTGAGCCTTCGGGACAGTAAGGGAATTTTTCAAGTACCTTTCTTATTTCTAATCTTAATGTATATTTTCTGTAAACCGCTTAGAACCTAACGGATGTAGCGGTATATAAGAAATAAATTACATTACATTATTGTTAAAACCAGGAGTGATTTCAGTGGGGGGAAAGTTTTTTCTTAGATTTCCCTGCAAATGCATTGTTCTTCATGGTGTAGATAAATATGTTTTCTTTGATCCAATGCACCTAACAAATTTTGTGGCTTTGAAACGTCTTGAGAAAGAAAGAACAACCGGAATAATAACTGACTCATGATTAGAAAACTCCCTTTGATTTCAGCCACTTTGATTTGCTTATTATTGTTATTTTCTTTTTAATTTGTAAGTCACTCTTTGAAAATCTTGGATTCAAAATTGGGGACTACAGATTGCTTAAGTGTAAGAAAATATGTTATATGTTTCTTCTTATTATATATGTATTAGGATACAATCTTACTGTACAAGATATAATGCTTGATAATTTTTTGTGTAAAATTATAAATAAATAAATTTTAAAAAACCAAACCAATTAGTACTATTATTATGGGGGTGGGATCTGAGGTGGAGTTTTTGGGCCCCCCTAAACAAAAAAGTGTTCCGCTGCCTATGCTTGGGTTGCAACCCTGGACCCAGACTGTAAAAGTCTGCCCGACATTGGTCTTACTTCATAACCTCTGAAGCTGCCATCAATGCTCACTCAATCTATGAGGTCACTTAAATTTTGCTTTAATTGGATCCTATCCTTTTCCTACTTAAGAGTTCCTCTGTGTTGGTTCTATGCAGTTTTGAATATCATCCCCATTCCCATCTTCACTACTAGTACTGCATCTACTCAGGGAGCAGGTGAAAATGTACCCTTGTGCCTGTCATGCTGGTCACATGTATAAATGGGACTTTTAGAAGAGAAGGTAAACGTACTTTCCCTTCCTAAAACCACCTCATTTTAGAGATTTACTGGCATCTACTACCTAAGCAACCAGATCTGAAATGAACTCCCAAATCTACATTTTATAGGATTTTGTTCTACAGCCATGAGATTCTTGACAAATAAACAATAAAGGAGCAATTCTATAACTGGGAGTCTCCACCTAGGACCCCCCCCCCCCCCAAGAGCGTGTGCTGAGAGACCATTTTATAACAGTATCCAGGCACCTAGATTCCATTATAGAATACTAAAACAGTGTCAACGTACCTACATTTATGGAGCTGGCTTAAGCGTGGGTGCCTAAATGTGGAAGGAGCCCTGCCCATTGCCCCACCCATGCTTTGCCCCTTGAATCTATGGACTGTACCACTTAAGTATTTTGTTACAGAGTAGCGCTCAGGCACCTTGATAGCAATTATGTGGCTAAGCACTAGAATTCTGCCAATTTACACATGCGAAGAGTGTACAAATGTGGGTAGGGTGCCCAGTTATAGAATAACCCTTTGTGGACTGGTTTCTATAAATGGTGCCAGGATCTGTGCTCAGTTTTGGGTACAAGGATTTACACCAACTGGTATAAATCTTCATGCCTAACCCCCCCCCCCCCCCTTTATTTTCCTTTTTTTTTTTTTTTACAAAGCCGCCGTTTTTTAATCACTGGCCGTGGCGGTACGAGCTTCAACGTTCATGGAATTCCTATGAGCGTCGGAGCTAATACCGCCGCGGCCGGCAATAAAAAAAGCTTAATGTGGATTCATAAAAGGGGGGATTCATAATTAGGTGTGGATCTGCCATATTCTATAACCTGCTTGCAATTTTTAGGAATGCCCCTGATCTGCCCATGTCCCTCACATGGCCACACCCATTTTCACATTCACACAGAATATTTACGTGTGCGTCTTTAAAAAATTCCAACTAGGAAGATGCATGCATAAATTGTAATTGTTACCAATTTACTTCAATAACTAATTGCTAGTGCCCAATTTCTCCCAATTATCTGCTTATTTGTCAATTAAGTTGCAAGCACAATTATGGAATATGCCTAATGTGTGCCAATTTTCAGCGCACAGTTTTAGGCACCATCTGTAGAAACAATTTAATAAATATGTTTTATATACAAGTATCACTGGATTGGTTTCCTTATTTTTTTGTTATACAATCTGTGGAAACAAAGAACTCTGTGACAACAATGAGAAGTATATTATCAGAATATTCAGTTGGCATGTATTCATCTGAATGTATTAATATAGTAACAAATTATATGAGGATGAGCAATATATAATATGTTCATATAATGATTCAAAATGTTGTGTGATCGTGGCACCGAGGTACCCCCCTCTTCAAACCCAGCGTGGCTGCACTTTTCAAGGCTGTATTGTTTGTTCACCTGATGAGCCAAACATCGGTAAAATAAGGTCGCTTATTGGGAAGATTGGAGAAGACATGACAGCGTTGGAGCTCAAGTCGTCTTTTGCCAGCTAAGCCCTTGAACGTGCTTCCGCATGACTTTGCCCTTTTCTAAACCTGAGCTGTTCTGGGAGTGAGTTTTTTTGCCAGTGAAAGTATCAAAAGCAGTTTTGATTTGTTCCTTTTGATTCTATACTGCTATATTAGTCTGAGGCTTTTTCTCCCTCTTTTTGGGTGCATGCTGGGTTTGAAGAGGGGGGTACCTCGATGCCACGATCACACAATATTTTGAATCAATATTTAAATGTATTAATAGGGCAAATGTCACAACAATATATGTGCATTTAGGGCCTTTTTCTATAGCGCTACTACACTAACGCAGCACTGTATATATTATATGTAGGTATGGTACAGTTTAGGGAGTGAAGAACCTTTGTGCATGAAAGAGGAGCAAGACCTGGGTGTGATTGTATGTGATGATTCTAAGGTGGCTAAACAGGTGAGGGCAAAAGCTAGAAGGATGCTTGGGTAAGGGAGAGGAAAAAGGTGGTATTGATGCCTCTGTATAAGACTCTGGTGAGACCTCATTTAGAATATTGTGTACAATTCTGGAGACCGCACCTTCAAAAAGATATAAAAAGGATGGAATAAGTCCAGAGGAAGGCAACTAAAATGGTTGGTAGTCATTGTCATAAGGTGTATGGGGCCAGACTTAAAGATCTCAATCTGTATACTTTGGAGGAATCTGTATACTTTGGAGGAAAGGCAGGAGAGGGGAGATATGATAGAGATGGTTAAATACCTATGTGTTGTAAAAGCGCATGAGGAGAGTCTCAACTGAAAGGAAACTCCAGAGTGAGACGGCATAGATGAGGTTAAGAGGTGATAGGCTCAGGAGTAATCTAAGGAATTTTTTTTTTTTTTTTACAGAAGGTGTGGTAGATGCATAGAATAATCTTCTGGTAGAGGTGGTGGAGACAAAGTCGGTGTCTGAATTCAAGAAATCATGGGACAGGTACATGGAATATCTTAGGGAGAGGATGAGATAGTGGATGCTATGGATGGACAGACTAGATGGGCCATTTGGTCTTTACCTGCAGGCATGATTCTATGTTTCTAATCTAAGTTTTGTACCTGGGGCACTGGATGGTTAAGTGACTTGCTAAAGGTCACAAGGAGTTGTGAATGAAGGCTCACTGGTACCAGACCCTTGCCTTGCTTCCATTTGAGTTGGAAGCTCACAGAAGCAAGAAGAAACAGCTGGGAATAAAAAATACACACATTCTACTTGGGAACCGTTTTGGAACTCACTATCACTTACCACCAATAGTCATTTGCTTAATTTGTAAATGTCTTTTTGTCTTGTCCTTTTTGTATTTCAGGGCAATGCTGCTTGTGTTACTCTGGGTAGGGTGATACTATTAGGTGTGGGAGGAAAGTTCAGTTTCTATTCTGTATTTTATTGCAGGATGCGTTCTTGATTATTTGTTGCATTTACTCTATGTAATCTGCATTTCTTATCTAATAAAACACATGATTTAATATAAGACTGGATTTAATTGGGTATTTTAAGGCTCAGGTTGAGCTCTCCAATTAAATCCAATCTTATAAGTATGTGTGTGTGTGTGTGTGTGTGTGTGTGTGTGAGAGAGAGAGAGAGGTTTTAGAGTGACTGAATCGTTTTTTTAAGGCTGAGGCTGAGCTCTCTAATTAAATCCAATCTTTTCTCCAGAAGCATGCAATTTGGTTGTCTTTAAGCCCCATTTATAACATCCATTTTGCTCTGCTACCAAAGCTTATTATAAAACTAACTTAACAATAAGCTCAGTACAGCACGTGTTCTTGTAAGAGAAGGCACGCGCTCAGGAGGGATTCCCAGGAGGAACTTTATGCCCTTGACCAAAACAAAGATAGAATGAATGAAACAGGAACACACGTACCATTTTCTGAAGAAAAATATCAGCACTTAAAGAGAGCGACAGTGTACTATATCAGGAAAAGTAATGCTTTGTGCCTTTCAATGTCTGAAAAGAGGTTTAAGTAGCAGTTCAAATACAGAGCTTGTTTTTTTTCCCCCTTTCCAACTATTTGTGTTAGAAAATTGGGATTGTAGAAAGAGATCCCTTTATCGATATGCTTTAATGAGGCGTTTGTACTTGCTTCCAGTAGTACTGTAGTAGATTTATTGTATTGAGATATACACTGCTATACTCTTTAATTCATTGTACGTAAAGTTTCTCTTTATTGTATTTACATTTTCTTTCATTGTATTCACAGATTCTTTATTGTAAACCGCCTAGAAGTCGCAAGATAGCTGGCGGTATATAAAAATAAAGTTATTATTATTATTATTATTATTAGATGTAATTTGGCTGTTTAGGTCACTTCAGGACTCCGTTATGGTTTTGCAGAACTTCGTGCCTGCAGTTACTTTTACTACACTACTGCACCACAAATATTAAAAAGGAGGAAGGAGTGCAATATTCAGCTGTAATAAATCTATTTAAAGTTAATTGGATCAATTAAGTATGCCTTTTCAGCCAACTTACTATATGTGGTGAAGTTAGACCGCAGAATAGGTCCTATAATTTGGCCATTTATGTGCTTAAGTGCTAGGCCTTTTCTATAGAGTATGATAGCAGGAAATTCTATACATGGCTCACAAAATTTGGCACAGGAAAAATATTGGTGCGCAGTTCTATAAAGAGTATGCATCCTTTATAAAATCACAATTAGCGCTAATTCCCTTACTTAACTTGAGGTGCCGGCATTTATGCCTGCTGAAACCTGATGTAAATGCTGGCACCCATCTTAGGTGCCCTGAGGCTGTACTCTATAAGTACAAACGCAACTTTTTGGAATGCCCTGACATACCCATAGCCACACCCCCTTTTGAGTTATGCACTAGTAGAGTTAGAAGCCATGCCTTGGCTTATAGAATAGAATAGAATAGATATGTATACAAATTTTAATAAGAGCCAATTTTAATGAGTCATTAGCACCCAATTATCGCTAGTTAAAGGCGTGTTACTCAACTTCCATGCATATCTTCGGTGTATGTATATTTAATATCCAGGGGTTAGCACATAATTGGAAGAGTGGTTTACACCTGGATGGAGCATGGATTGGCTATGGGCATTTTGCCAAGTGCAGCATACAACATATAGAATACTGTCAGTTGCATGCATCGCACTTAGGCGCACCAACTTACACCAACCATTGAACTTCATAAGTGGGCATGCCTAAGTTTGGCACTAATCATATCCCACTAAGGCATCTACTTCTTGGTGCCAGTTATATATTTGCCCCCATAGTACTGAATTTTGGCAGTCTAGTTCACTTCAAGTCATACCCCTGGCAAATCTCCAAGCCCTCTGACTTCTATCAACTGCTTGCCCTGAATCGGTAAAATGGAATGTTGCTATTCTTTGGGTGTTTGCCAGTTGCTGGTGACCTGGATTGGCCACCGTGAGGACGGGCTACTGAGTTAGATGGACCATTGGTCTGACCCATTAGAGCTATTCTTATGTTCTTATTGATTTGTTTGGAATAAAGTTACATGTTCATTGGATTTTCAAACCTAATGATTCATTGGTTGACCACATAAAGGGGATAGATTCCGTACGAACATAAGGAAGTTCTTCTTCACCCAGAGAGTGGTGGAAAACTGGAACGCTCTTCCGGAGTCTGTCATAGGGGAAAACACCTTCCAGGGATTCAAGACAAAGTTAGACAAGTTCCTGCTGAACCAGAATGTACACAGATAGGGCACTGGTCTTTGACCAGAGGGCTGCTGCATGAGCGGACTGCTGGGCACGATGGACCACTGGTCTGACCCAGCAGTGGCAATTCTTATGTTCTTATGTTATGAATATTGACACAAAAATTAATTTAAAAACAAAACAAAAAAAAAACTTACAGATGTTTTCAAAATCACAGTCTCTTCTGCTGTTTATTGTTTTCATTTAAGGTAACATGCTGTACAAAGTATGACACTGATGTCCATTAACCCTGCATTTTGAGCTGTTTGTGCAGAGGATTGGGGGTGGGGGGGGGGGGGTGTAGGGATTTGGGAAGTATTTGCACATGCCTTTCAGGATGCATAACTCATTCAGGTTCCACATGTCTCTTCTAATTAAAAACTCAATGAATTATGATGGGTATTTTGGATTTCCCATCTTGCTTAACAGTGTTTATGTTTCAGTGGTCTCAACTAGGTTTTTATGCTAAAAGCCAATTAAGATTAACAGGGGATCTGGGAGTTTCAATCATCTGTACATGTGTGCTTCTGACAAAAGGAACAGCTATCCCTTAGTCCCATTTCTTTACGTGGTTCATACTTACATAAGGTCCCAAAAGGGTTCCCAAATTGTATTCCAAAACAAATGAAAAGTTGATTCTAGAAATTAATGACAGAGCTGAAGCAGCTGCAATGTATTTCAGCTCATGTCTGAAATCCCTAACCTGAATAAAAAGGGAAATAAGGGCTTTATAAAATGTTTCCTCCAGAAAACAAGGTCTCCAACATTAGGATTATGTTGCCATTTTCCTGAAATGTTGCCTTTCTAAAGCATAAACCACCATAACCTCATAACAAGCAAAAAAGCTCATACATGTAGGCACTTGAAGTCTCATGGCACTAGCCAGTCCTCTTGCATACCTGTGTAGCACTACATCACATGGTATTTACCAGAAGATGTGAACCCCTGTATTTGAAGCCCTAATTGAAAAGTCCAATAGCGATACATTGAACATGTTCCAGAGGAGATGAGTCAGACTGAAGTCAGAGCTTGCTGTGGGTAGCAGATTTGTAAGAAGCAGCACAGCATGAAGCTAAGAGAAGTGAATCACTGGAGGAATGGCTAGAGAAAGAATGCTAATCTAGTGCAACCCATCCTTGTGAGTTTCCAGTTGGTGAAGACAGATGAAACAATGACACTTCCATCATACCCACTCTAAAGGAAAATATAAAGCTCTTCTATATGCAGGGCAAACCTTTTCACTAGGCAGACTAGACACCTAACTACAGCGTCAGACTTTGGAGGTGGTGGTGCAGCATTGGCACAGCCTGCAAACCAGCTGTGGGTCTTTGAGCTCCCACATGCTTGAAGCTGAAACCTGCCACATTCTACCTCTTCCAGTAAAGTCAGGGGAAAGCAGGATGCAGCAAGCTTTGAGTACCTGGGCCAATCAGGGCCTTAGGCCTTCTTCCCGGTGCATCCTGGGATGCAATGGGCATGGCCTAACACTCCTGTGAGAGAGGCTTTAGGGCATCTGAGCCAATCTGAGCCTTAGGCCCCTCTCTACTGCATCTCAGTATGTACCGGGAAGGGGATGAACTGCCATTTTGAAGAGGCAGGCCTGCTGGCAGGAGGAAGTAAGCATCCCTCTGGATGGACTTCCACCTACAAAGTTATAGGGGGTGGGGGTTCTGGCAGGAGGAAGTGGGCATCCCTCCTACTGAGGGACTTCTCAGGGGGGGGCGGGGGTTCCGGCAGGATAGAGTGGGTATCCCTCCTGTTAGGGGACTTCGAAGGGTGTCCCCTGCCGTAGCGACTCAGCTGATCACGGCAGTGGTATTTTCCCCCTGATCAGCAGAGACTAAACGAGCACAAATCACGTATATGCACTAAATCTCTTCAAGCCCCTATTGTGCAACACCGGTTGGAGAAACAACATGCAGTTAATCAATTGCGCTGGAGGGTGTTAGATAGTTTAAAGGTTGGAAGGGAGGAAATTTGGAAGAAAAACTGAATTATAAGGAACAAAGATGGATTTATTATTTAAACACAGTTTCTCCAACTGGGTTGAATGCGGAATTGGAATGGTCCACTCTTGTATAGTTGAGGTCAGGCAGAGGGAGGAGTTAAGTTGCGACAAAGCAATTCTCTGCATTAGGCTTTTGATGCTGGTGACATAAAAAAGTACGCAGAGCAGAACACGAGGTCATTTTTGCCATACAAGAGACCCTCCCAAGTCACCCACGTCCCCACCAGAATGTGTCTCATGAGTCTTATGCTGACCCTTGTGTTCGCAGGCCCTTGCCTTTTAACTCTTTGTGGATCATACTCCTCTTTTGCTTCCCTTCTTATTTGCCTTTAGCCAGCTCTTCATTTCAAGCAGTTTAAAAGCACACTGTATTAGTATGAAGAAGATTCCTTCTTTCCCCCACCAAAATATAAATAGCCATATGTTGTCAGAAGAACAATAGGGAATTGGAAAGATAGGGAATTGGAAGAACAATTTTTCCTTTAGACTAGACTCACCAGAATTAGAAAATGAGACAACGGATGAATCATCCTTGGTTCAGAGTGACTCTCGCTGAGACTTAACATCGTTGGATTCAGTTGCAGATCCTTCTTCCATAGCATGTAATGATCAGAAGCCTACAATCCCTTCTCATCTAGCATATGGAAGCATCGGACTGCAAAGTCACTCTGCTGATGACTTTCCTAGGAGGCCTAAATGTCCCTATTTTGGGCAGGGAGAACCCTAGGCCAACATTTACTCCATGTGCCCTGGATCTCCTGAGGAAAGGGGGGCCCTTAGACAGTGATCCTTTGGGAGTGTGATCTTGCTTTCTGGTTCCTGGTATAAATGGCCAAGGGAGCAACACAATCCTCTAACACAAACTCTTTTTAGCATGTTTCTAATAAGGTGCTTATAACTGGGTCCTGTGGGCAGGGCAGGATTAACCAATAGGCCAAGTAGGCACGTGCCTAGGGCCCAAAATGGTCAGGAGGGCCCGATGAAGGAGGGAATCAACATTTTTTTTTCTAAATGGCGATGGGCCCCTCCAGCATCGATCGGCAACGTGGGCCCCACCCCGATCGACAACGTCCCCCCCTCCCCCCATCAACGGAAAGTAAAACAAGCAAGCAACGCGGGTAAGAAAGGCAACGGGAACAGTAATAGTGCAAGCGGTGCTGCTTGCCCAAAGCTTCCCTCTGACGCAGCTTCCTGTTTCCACCTGGGCGCATGGTGGGGTGGGGTGGGGCAGGGGGCCCGTGTACTTGGGTGCCTAGGAGCCCTCGACAAATTAATCCTGCCCTGCCTGTGGGACTGCTTCTTTGTGTCACTTCAGAAATCTATTGTTGTACTATAGAATTTCATACCTGCTGTAGCATTTCAAACTACAATCTTATTACTCTACGCCACTAAAAATATAAAAAGAGGAGTTGGTCAAGTCATCAGGAAGAAATCTGTTTAAAGTTAACCAGATCACTTAGGTAGTTTTTTTTTTTGTTTGAAATATTTTTATTCAAAAATCAAACAGACATAACAACAACAAAATGTACAACTACAGTGCAACAAGGAAACACACAGGGCAAGCCTAAAGGGATACACAAGCGGGAACCAGAAGGCCCCAGAACAAAGGTGGTTCCCCAGACATACCCCCCCCCCCTCCAGCTCCACACACCCCAACCCCCCGCAGTGACTGGGAACAACAGAAAAATAGAAAACAGACAAAAGATAAAAAAGGAGACAAAAGAAAGACCCCCCCCTCACACAATGTGCATCTCAGCTATGACTGCCTCCCATAGTGACTGGTATAGCATAGTAGGCCCCTGCACCCCTGCACCCACACTACGCAGTTCCCAATGAGCCACTTCCCTAATAGACCGCTCCCATCCTGCCTTCTCCGGAGCTGCCTCATCCATCCACAGCCGAAGCGCTCCCCGCTTAGCCACTAAAAGAGCGATATACAGAAAGCGCCAGTGCGCAATCATCAGCCCCTGATCCAACACCTCCTCCTCATGCCCCAGGACCAGAATCATATAGGACCATTGCAGAGACTCCCCCAAGATCTTGGTCAGGAACTCCAGTATCTCATTCCAATAACCGTTCAGCGTAGGACATTCAATGAACATATGCACCAATGATCCCTTTATGCGCTTACACTTCACACGCTAACCTCCCGAGACCTAGGGTGGTGGATACATAGAACGCGCTGCCGGAGGATGTGATAGGCAGAAGTATGCTACAGAGCTTCAAAGAAGGTCTGGACAGGTACCTAGAGGACAAAGGGATTGAGGGGTACAGATAGGAGTAGAGGTAAGGTTATAGGGACAGGATTAGAGGTAAATTATAAAATTAGTCAGAGACCACTGTTCAGGCAGTGGGCCTGATGGGCCGCCGCGAGAGCGGACCGCTGGGCAAGATGGACCTCTGGTCTGCCTCAGCGGAGGCAACTTCTTATGTTCTTATGCAGTTGGGCATTTCTGGTCCCCCGCACTATGTTAACAAAACAAGCAGTGAGAACCTCAAGGCTAACTGGCTCCCCCAGTTCTACGGACCATTTAGAAGCTAATGTGGTCAACTGAGAATCTGCACGCTCCGCCCATGCCAGCCCATACCAAATGGAGAGAGAATTGAATGTAGGAGGAAGGGACATAAAGAGTTTATCTACCTTTAGGAAATGGCCACCCAACAGGCTTTGCCAATGTTTGGGCAGATAGTAATGGCGCAACTGCAGGTAAGCAAAAAATGGCATCGTTGGTACCGACCATTGGCAGTGGAGCTTGTCATAAGAGGGAAAAATGAAGGGAGTACTATCCGAGAAACAAACATGCCCCATACAGCGACCTGTGCCAAACTGTTCCGCCACCCCTTGTGTCTCCCCCACTCCCGGCGGGAACTCAGGATTACCACAAATCAACTGAAAAGCCCAATTTCCCTGGCCCCCGCTAACTCTGCACCACCACCATATCTAGCTTATTTTAAGTAGATTTTCAGTTACCTTATAGAAACATAGAAACATGAAGATAAAGGCCAAATGGCCCATCTAGTCTGCCCATCCGCAGTATCCATTATCTCTTTCTCTCTCTGAGAGATCCCACATGCCTATCCCAGGCCCTCTTGAATTCAGACACAGTCTCTGTTTCCACCACAGCTTCCAGGAAACTGTTCCACGCATCCACCACCCTTTCCTCAGTATTTCCTCAGAGTATTACTCCGGAGCCTTTTAACTTCATTGCAGAGTTTCCTTTCAATTGAAAGAGACTCGACTCATGTGCATTTACATTATGTAGTTATTTAAACATCTCTATCATATCTCCCCTCTCCCGCCTTTCCTCCACAGTATACAGATTATGTGGTTAATTTGCACAGATTGTGTGGTTAAAAATGGACCCTTTTAAAATGACCCATTTTAAAATTACCCATTTTGGCACCATATGGTCAATTCAAATCATACTCATGTCAGATTTCCAAGCCCTCTGAAATTTATCTGGCCAAAAGTTAAGCAATCACCAGCCCTGAATTATCAAACTCGACAAATTGGTTAGCCTTATCAACTGTTTTGAATATGGACACCAGGATTTAAAAAAAAACAAACCAACAACAACAACATAAAGCAACCCGTGTTTCCAAAAATCACAGTCCTATACGCTGATTACTATTTTCATTTATAATAATATTCTTAGAAAGTATGATAATGACATTCATTAACCCTGCATTTTGAGTTGTTTGAGTTTTTCTAGAAGACAGGGGGGGTGGGGGTGGAGAGATATTTCCACATGCCTCTCCTGACAGGATGCATAAGTCAATCAGGTTAAAAATGTCTCTTCCAATTATCCTCAGGACATTTGTCTATTAACACCCTCTTTGTTTTTTCCTTAATAATAGGAAAAGTATCTATGTATGTGTGTGTGTGTTATGTGTGTTTGTATTCCTAATGCTGTCTTACAGAGAAACAGATATCTAGATATCAAGAATACCCAGACTTTAGAATTTTATGTATTTACTCATTTATATTCCACCTATACCTAGGTAGATTACAAATCAAATATTCATAAGCAACATTAATAAAATGTCATGGATTTAAAATGACACAGATAATCAAAACAAAGAGAAACAAATAAAATACCTTGCTATGCTGAAAATACTACTGTCATTGCTGTTGGTACTAAAAGCCTTTTACTATACCTTTTTGATATAACCTTCCATCCATAACCCTATGTCGGGCCATAAAAAGGCTACAAAATGGTGTGTGGTCTTCGTGATAAGGCGTATGGGGACAGACTTAAAGATCTCAATCTGTATACTTTGCAGGAAAGGCGGGAGAGGGGAGATATAATAGAGACGCTTAAATACCTATGTGATGTAAATGTGCATGATTCAAGTCTCTCATTTGACAGGAAGCTCTGGAATGAGATGGCATAGGATGAAGTTAAGAGGTGATAAGCTCCAGAGTAATCTGAGGAAATACTTTTTTACAGAAAGGGTAGTAGATGCGTGGAACAGTCTCCTGGAAGAGGTGGTGGAAACAGAGACTGGGTCTGAATTCAAAAGGGCCTGGGATAGGCACATGGGATCTCTCAGAGAGAGAAAGAGATAATGGTTATTGCGGATGGGCAGACTAGATGGGCCATTTGGCCTTTATCTGCCATCATGTTTCTATGTTTCTACTGCCCACTACCCTAGCCAGCAGATTAACCGTTCCCCTTAACTGCATCCATGACACCCTGCTTGTCTGTTTAGATTGTAAGCTCTTTTGAGCAGGGACTGTCTCATTTGTGACTCTGTACAGCGCTGCGTATGTCTGGTAGCACTCGAGAAATAATAGTAATTGTAGTAGTAAAAGCCAAAGGCTTGGAAAGAAAGAGAGAGAGAGATCTTTCAATTGTTTGTTTGTTTTTTTCAAAATCCTGCAGTGTCCCATATCAACCTAATAGAGTTCGGAAGCTTGTTCCAGTCCTTTGTACCTGCTCTTCAAAAGGAACAAGCTTTTGTTTCTGAAAAGTGTTTATTGGGTAGTGACAGAATAGTTAAGCCTTGCCTGCCTTCAGATTTCAAACATCTGTTTGGGTCACAGATTTTTCATACAGTGCAGGGCAGGGGTGTCAAACTCAATCGCATAAGGGGCCGAAATCTAAAACACAGGCTAAGTCGTGGGCCAAATTTTTTATTAAGATACATGGGGCCTCTTCTATTAAACTGCGCTAGCAGTTGCTAGCACGGGGAGCCGTGCTGAATGGCCCGTGCGGCTCCCAACGCTCATCGAGTTTCTCAAAGAGCAGTGCAGGCCATTCAGCGCGGCTCTCTGCGCTAAAAATCACTAGAGCAGTTTAACAGAAGAATGGGGTTAATCTTAGTAGAAGGATTCTGGGTTAGATGGACCATTGGTCTGACCCAGTATGGCTTTTCTTATGTTCTCATGTTCCTCAGAGCGATCTCCTTTGACAACTACCCACTGTCATCATCTTCTACTCAACATGTTCCCGAACACACTCGGTTTATTAATTAGACGTCTGTGTGGAACACTGTCAAAGGCTTTGCTAAAATCTAAATCTAAATACACCACATCTAGTACTTGCAGTACAACAGAGAAATAGAAACATGAATTTCTTCTTGAACAGAATATAGACAGCAGATGTAAATTTTCAAATCTAACATATTTCAATCAATGAATTAAAAATAAAATCACCAGACAACACAGGTAGGAAAATGATTTTATTTTTAATCATCTTTACTCAGTCTCCTTTTGTCTGTGCTCTTAACTCTGTTTCCAAGACCTTCTTATCCATTTGCTGATTTTCTCTCCTTCACTTTCTGCCCTACATCCATCTTTGTGTAAAGAGAGAACACTACCCCTAGTTTCACTTAAATAGTTGTTCAAGAGATGCTATACATATGTAAAGATCAGCTCAGTAGTGCTGCCTGATTCAGGGGAAAAAAATTTTGATTCGATTCAATTTTCCTGCCCAATTGGGTGTTTTTTTAAAACTTCCTGGTGGGTTTATTTTATAGCCTCTTCACCCCCTTTGTCCTCTCCTAACCACACTGGTGCCGTGGTGTAAACAAAATAAATAAACAAAAAAGACTTTTCCTCTCTCTGTTAAATTCTAGCTGACGTTTGCGGTCTAACACCAGCTCTGGCAGGATACACGTTTCAAATCTGACATATTGTAATCACAAAACAGAAAATAAAATTATTTTTTCTACCTTTTGTTGTCTGGTCATTATTCAAATCTTGTTGGTCCCAGGCTCTGTTTGTCTTCTGATAACTTGCTTGCCAGGGTCTCCTTCTTTCTTCTTTCTCTGTGCTAACCATCCATCTTCCATCTCTGTCCTCCCCTTCCGTTTCCCTTCCCTCTCCTGAGGTCTGGCATCTTTCCTTTTTTTTGTCTCCATCCACAGATCCACCTTTTCTCAACTACCCTTTCATCCAGCATCTCTCACTCATTCCCCACCATTCCCAGGGTCCACCAACTCTCCCTTTCTGTTCCTTTCATCCCTAAATCCCATTGTCCACCATCTCTCTCCCTCTCCTCTGTTTTTAGACCCATTATTTCTTCCCCCCCAAAAGTCTGGCATATGCACGTCTGTTTGAACCCCCCCTTCCCTCCCTCTGTGTACTTCTACACCAGGGCCCCCTCCCCTGAACATCTGCACCCCCTGAAGACCTACACCCCACCCTTGAAGGCCTGCATGTCCCTCCCTGAAGGCCTATACCCCATTCCTGAAGGCCAGCCTGCCCCCCTGAAGGCCTACACCTCACCCCTGAAGGCCTGCCTGTCACTTCTGAAGGCCTGTACCCCACTGGAAGGCTGCACCGCCTGAAGGCATGTACCATCCCCCAGAAGTCCTGCACCCCCCCCCACACACACACACGAAGGACTACACCCCCCTACCCCCCCGGAAGTCCTTCCCCGCATCAATTTACCTAAATTCAGCAGCCTGCATAAGATTGCTAGCTCTAGCGATCTTTGCAAGCTGCCATACGTCGTCCGAGTTGTCTTCTCTCTGCCTCGGTCCCGCCCCTTCTCTGATGTAAGAGGCCGTATATGTCCAGTATTTCTCTCTCCCTCCCTATGCCCAACAATTCACTGCTTTCTTCATTTCCCCATGTGCACCACCTCTTTCCCTCTCACTCAGGCACCCATGCCCAACAATTCTCCCTTTTTATTCCCTCCCCACCTCAGCATCTCTTTCCCTCACTCCCTCTATTCTTCTATTCTATGTCCCAAGTTCATGCTCTCCTCCATCCTTCTTTCTTTCCATCCTTTGTCCGAAATTTGTGCTCTCTCTCTTCCTTCTGAGTCCTAACCTGACCCTGCTTCTCCCTTCCTGTGTCAACGTGCCCCCTCCTCCTCCTCCCTTCTGTGTCCCAATGTGACCCTCATCGTCCTTCCCTCCATTCTGCGTTCCAGATTCATGCCTCCCTCCCATTTTCCTTCCTATTACCTACACCAGGGGTGCCCACTCTTTTTTGCTTGCAAGCTACTTTTAAAATGACCAAGTCAAAATGATCTACCAACAATAATTTTTTTTAAAAAACACAAAGCACACTGTACGCAGAGAAAATATTAATTATCATTTATATTTAGGAGTTTTTTCAAAGAGGTCAAGGCAGATGATTTTAAAATATGCAATTTCACCTCAGTAACAACTATATAAAAATAGACAAATATACCCCTCTGTCTTTTTACTAAACCGCAATAGTGGTTTTTAGCACAGGGAGCTGCGCTGAATGCCCCACACTGCTCTCAACACTCATAGGCTCCTTGCGCTAAAATCCGCTACTGTGGTTTAGTAAAAGAGGGCCATAGTGCAAAATATAGACAGCAGATATAAATTCTCAAAACGGACACATTTTGATCACTAAATTGAAAATAAAATCATTTTTCCTACCTTTGTTGTCTGGTGATTTCATGAGTCTCTGGTTGCACTTTCATCTTCTGACTGTGTATTCAATATTTCTTCCCTTCTTTCTGCCACCAGCATGCTTCGTCTCCTCCAGACCTCATTCCATTCCCCAACCAACATCTCTGTCCTTCCATGAATCCATCTATTTTTTCCTATCTCCCTGCCCCCCTCCTCTTTCTTTCTTTCTGTCTGTCTCCCTGCCCCTTTCTTTTTCTGTCTGACTTTCTGTCTCCCTACCCCTTTCTTACTTTCTTTCTGTCTCTGTCTTTCTTTCTGTCTCCCTGCCCCCCTTTCTTTCTTTCTGTCTCCATGCCCCCTTTCTTTCTTTCTGCCCAAGCCACTGCCAGGGCTGTCGTCTGGGAACAGGCCCCCAAGCTACCGCCAACTTCTGGGAATACCGCCGACTTCTGAGCCCCCAAGCCACCGCAGACGCTGCCGTTGCCAAGTTCTTTGTTTTCCGATGCTGCAACAGGCCAGCAGCCTTCTCCCTAACGTAAATTCTGACTTTGGAGAGGAAGTTCTGGGTCAGCCAGGCAGCGATTGGCTGGCCCGGAACTTCCTCTCCGATGTCAGAATTGACGTCGGGGAGAACGCTTCTGCAGGGAGAGCTTGGGGCGGCAGTGGATGTCGAGGAGAGGAATGCTGATCGGCCCGGTAGATCATGAAGGCAACGCGAGTCTATCACGGAGTCCGGGATGGGCTCCGCGATCAACTCGCGTTGCCTTCGAGATCTACCGATCGATCACGATCGACGTATTGGGCACCCCTGACCTACACTATATATTATTGCTAGGTATTAATTTTGCATTAGATCATCTCTTATGTATTGTCTTTATGTCTTGTGATGCCTGAGTTTAATCTTGTTTTATGCTTCTAACCCCTGATTATAGTGTTTACACTATATTGACATTTATTTGAAAGACAAACAATTCAATAAACCTAAACCTAATATTCCAGCCATGCAAACACATGCCAACGAATGGTCAAGTTGTCGTCCCATCTCACCCCGTCTAACCCCTTTTGCAACCCCCATAATTACAAAGCCCCTCGCTGTACTTGCTTATCAAGCTCATATCCTCAGCTCATTATCAGCTCATATCCTCAGCAATAATGGCAACGATAAATAAACTACAGACATTTTATTGATGGTAATAATCAGGCCGCAGCTTTGTTTATTGGGACAACCAATAAGCAATGAACAATTGCTGCACCACCCGAGCTACAAACATTGCAATTTGACAAAAACTCAAAATTGTATTCCCCTGACCCTGCCATATCAGCAAGAGCCTAGGGGGGTGGCATGGACCTCCATGCCCCTATTCCGTGCCATGTGCTTCGAGGCATATTTACTCACTTGAGCTCGCTTCCCCTTAACTGCTCATCTCCTGATGAACCTGGGCAGGGTAGGCAGGGACCTCCATGTCCCTCTTTCAGGGTCACCTGACCCGCAGCATCTCCACTCAACTGAGCCGACTGCCCAAATACCCGCTCATTTTCTGATAAGCCAAAACCTTGTAGCTCGGGTTACCGCCGCTGCGACAACCCTAAACCCCCAAGTGAACTCTATATCCAAGGGGAGGGTGGTAGGGAAAGTTGCCTCCGAGGGACAGGGAAGCACACTGTTCCTTGGAGGCATGAAACCTATAACCCCCACCCATCATGCCTTGCTTCCCCTCTTGCAGCCAATCCGTTCCCAGCCACTTGGCAGGAGCAGAGTCCCTCCTTATCTACCTCTGCCCACCTTCTCTTAACCCAACTAACTCCCCCATGTACCTGCAAGCTATCTAAGCCCGGGTGACCAATTTGGACCATCTAGTCCATTGTTATTGTCACCCAGCGAGACTAGCTTTGGGCTCTTTTTTTTTAAGGGACCCTAGAAAATGGAAGAGATAAAAGGGAGTAATATTACTCCTTCAACCTAATGACACTATTTCTGATTCCTTCTGTGGGGCTTCTTCATACTTAGGCTTTAATTTCAGGAATATAGAACACAGAATTATACATTGTAGTTCAAATATGGTACTTGTGAAATTATTTGCTATTTCTTGTGTTTGCTACAGTTGATGTGAACTAGTGGGCCAAGTCAAACCCCTTACACACCTACTAAGGCATCAGGTACTGAATGGCTATTTCAGTCTTTGCTGGTAAATAACCACTTTGACACTGATTTGTAATAGTGAAATAAATTCTAAAGCAAGTCCCAACTGTTCTGATTAATAGACATTTGTGTTGTTGTGCTGACTGTAAATTAAAATTATAACTAGGATGATGAAGTGCTAACATATCCCTAAGGAGACACTAATCATGCATGGAGGTAACAGACGAACTCAAGAAGAACAGAGGTTAACACATAGTGCTGGAAATAGGAATTTAATTTAATTTATTATTTGCTTCACCCGGTTAGGTTCAAGACTGATCGTAATAATCTGAAAATAATCAAATGCAATCAAAAGGTTGCAACAAACACAATGTACAGTCAATAAATTAATATAAATATCAATCCAATCTCATAATAAAAAAAAGACTAAGAATAAAGTAATCCTAACTAACCTATCAAATTCAGGTAAATACAACTCATGCAGAATCCATAAGACAAATATCAATGAGAATACCATAATGAAAACATATAGCTCCTCCCATCAGCCCTAATCAGTCATTTCATATATACACACACCCCTTTTACAAAACCTTAGAACAGTTTTAGCGCCGGCCGCAGTAGTAACAGCTCCGACGCTCATAGAAATTCTATGAACATCAGAGCTGTTTCCGCCAAAGCCGGCGCTAAAAACTGAACTACGGTTTTGTAAAAAGGAGGGGGGAAGCGGTACTAATTTCCATATTTATATTTCACTTAACCAATAGTTCAAATTTAAAAAAAATTCCTATGGGCGCTGGGGCATTTACCGCGCTGCCAGCTTTTGAAAAAGAAGAGGATAGATAATAAGTAAATTTAACTGAGACAAATCCTCTATAATAAAACCCTAAGCGCGCATGCGCACTTAGGGTTTCGTGATCCCTGCCGCCGTGTTTTCTGGTCAGTGGCCGAATTCTATTGTAGAACACTCTGGAGACTCCCCTCCCTCCCACCCTCACTCACCAACCGCTGCCGACGCCACATCTCTTCTAAGGAACCTGGTGAGGATCGCGGCTGGCTATAGCAAACTTTGCAGGCCGCTCAGCACCTCGGTAGCACGTTTCCTCTGATGTACGCGATCGTGTCAGAGGGAACATGCTACTGAGCTGCAGAGCTGCCTGCGAGGTTCACTACAGCCGGCCACGATCCTCACCAGGCTGCTTTAAAGAGTAAGGAGTGTTGCTGGACAGGGGAAGCAGGGAAGAGGGACAGGGGGAGAAGGTAAGGAGTGCCACTGGACAGGGGGAGCAGGGAAGAGGGACATGGGGAGCAGGGAAGGGGTGCTTCTGGACATGGGGGAGATAAAAGGAAGGGAGAAGGGCTACTGCTGGACAGGGGGAGCAGGCAAGGGGTGGTGGTGGATAGCGGAGGAAAGAGAGACAGAACGAAAGAAAGACAGACAGACAGAAAGTGGCCAAGGAGAGAGAGAGAGAGAGAGAGAGAGAGAAAGACAGACAGACACACACATCTATTCTAGCACCCATTAATGTAACAGGCTTAAAGACTAGTCCATAATAAATACATACAGTGTATCAACAATAAAACATATGTCATATCTGACATGGCTATGTTTTGCAAATGTTATGGCTATGTTTTGCAAATGTTATGTACCAAGGGTACATAACTTCTGTAAGATACAGTGTACACCACCAATGATGAAAACACAAGTGAATGCAACCTTCTTTAGTTCATGCAAACTGAGTGATGTTCATGCAAACATAGCATAAGAACATAAGAATAGCCTTACTGGGTCAGACCAATGGTTCATCAAGCCCAGTAGCCAGTTCTCACGGTGGCCAATCCAGGTCACTAGTACCAGGCCAAAACCCAAGGAGTAGCAATATTCCATGCTACCAATACAGGGCAAGCAGTGGCTTCTCCCATGTCTTTTTCAATCCAGACTATGGACTTTTCCTCCAGGAAATTGTCTAAATCTTTCTTAAAATCAGCCACGCTATCAGCTCTTACCACATCCTCTGGCAATGCATTCCAGAGTTTAACTATTCTCTGAGTGAAAAAAAATTTTCTCCAAATGGTTTTAAAAGTATTTCCCTGTAACTTCAGCGAGTGTCCCCCTAGTCTTTGTAATTTTTGACGGAGTGAAAAATCGATCCACTTTTACCCATTCTACTCCACCCAGGATTTTGTAGACTTCAATCATATCTCCCCTCAGCCGTCTCTTTTCCAAGCTGAAAAGCCCTAACCATTTTAGTCTTTTCTCATACGAAAGGTGTTCCATCCCCTTTACCATCTTGGTCACTCTTCTTTGAACCTTTTCTAGCACCACTATATCTTTCTTGAGATAAGGAGACATTATATTACATTAGGGATTTCTATTCCGCCATTACCTTGCGGTTCAAGGTAGATTACAAAAGAGTTAAAAAGAGGGTGTTTTACAAAAAGATTTCTGGTCCTTTTTGGGGAAAAAAAGAGTAGAGCAGGTTGATTTGGGGGTACGGGGGGTTAGAGGGATGAAAGAAGGAAACTTGAGAGGTTAGGACTTTTTCAGGGATTTTTTGAAAAGTATAGTCTTTATTTCTTTTCTGAAAGTTTTGTAATCTGGGGTCGTTATCAGAAGGTTGGTGATTTGGTTGTCTATTTTTGCTGTTTGAGTGGCTAGGAGGCCATCATATAGTTTTTTCCGTTTAACTTCTTTGATTGGCGGGTGTGTGAATGGGGCGTGAGTTTTCTCCAGTACACACACTGATACACCCTATTGGTACTCTACCCATCTCCCTTAGAACTGAAAGACATGCCACATGCACACTAAACACACACTCACTCACACACGGTAGGCACAGGCTATCAACTGTAGTGACATAGGATATTTCAATGATTTATACCATGCTATTTGCATGCTAAACATAAATGGGCAGAAAAAACAATGTGGAGGAGCATTTTTAATATGATGTCCAAGTCTGAGTTTGGATGTTTTGGAGAAAATGTCCAAAAATCCAGCAAAGAAAATGACCATTTTCAAATCAGATAAATGTCTAGCTTTTTGATTTGAAAATGACCATTTTCTAGATGTTTATGAGCTTAGTGCATCTATCTTTTAGAACCATTTAAAAAAAAAAGTCCAAAAGAAAAACACACACTAATAAGCCATTGGGACATAGAAGCAGCCAGCATTCTTAGCAAACTGACCACACAGACTTCTGAGAAAAGAGGCAGCCTAGTGGGTACTGCAGTGAACGTGACATTAAAAAGTCCCAAGTACACATGTCATTATAACCTGCTTACATTTTATGATGTGCCCTCCAAAACCCACCCAAAATCTACTGTACCCATCTGTATACCATAGAAATATCCCTTATGCCTACAGGTGTCATCTTTATGTAGGTACAGGAAGTTTTAGGATGGGTTTTGGAGGGCTCACCATACAATATAAGCAGGTTATAGTGACATGTGTACCTTGGACTTTTTAATGTGACATTCAATGCAGTACCCCAGAGAGTGCCACTCTGCTCTGCTGAGATATCTGTGTGGCCAACTGAAGTTGTTATACAGGCTGGTATGTGCTGTTTCTTTCACATCTTTGGGTGGTGGGAGGGGGTCATTGACCACTGGAGGAGTAAGGGAGAGGTCATGCCTTAAACCCTCCAGTGGTTATCTAGTCAGTTTGGAAACCTTTTTGGCCCTTGTTTTTAAAAAAAGGGTCTAGCCCCAAATGTCTAAATGGTGCCCTGGACATTTTGTTAAATGTTCAATCACTGAAAAATGTCTAAGTCCTAAGCCCGCCCAAAACATACCCCCTTGGAAGTTAAACAAACAACAGATGAACAGCCTAGAAAAACGTCTAAAATATGGGTTTTGACAATAGTGATTTGGATGTTTTTAGCAAGAAAAACATCCATATGCCACTTTATACTAGTGTAAAACCGGAAGTTACATCAGAAGCAAGGACTCCAGTGGCAGAAAGAAAGCCCGAACAGGTCTCTGGTGCAGATCAAAATAGCAAGACTTTCTCCTTCCTGGCAGCAAGGCTCTCTCCTCTCCTCCCTGGCCAGGCAAAAGCGGCGGTAGCAAGGGGGCCAACAAATTGGTAAGTCCGATTTTCTTCAATAACAAACCGATTCAAATTGATTCACCCACTACTTTATACCATTTTGGGATGTTTTTCTGTTTTGAAAATGAACCACATTATATGCTTTTATTTTTTTGTAAAAAAAAAAAAAAAAGTGTACACACTTTGCAAAGAAGGCACAGTCTCTTTAATGCATGTGCACTTTTTTACAGGTGCAAAGAAGCTTGAATGTATGTGCATAAGTACACAGCTGGAAAGGTGTGCACTCTTTGAAAGAAATGTGCACTCCCAGTGACATAGCTCCCATAGTGAACAAATACTCAGATAAAAATGAACTAAAACACAGAATCCCAAAAATGACACGTAAAATATCACAAAACAAACATTTTCTGGATGCCTCTCCCTAGCACACACATGTCATGAAGTCAATAAATATACTCTAACAGATTACACTTGTCAACCATTAAAAAGTTTGATATTGCATAATTTCCGTGAAGAAGAAAAGCCCTATCTGATCAGGCTTAAAATTTACTCAGCTATCACTCTAGCTGAGTTTCAGTTCCCAGCAGTCTTCATTGTATATTAGTGTTAAAGGCTGCCGTTAATCACTCAATTGTACTTTTAATATGCCGTAATTCGTCTGGATCTTTGTTGTCAGCCTAGATATAAATTTAATAAATGAAATGAAAAATATACAGAAAACCCTCTTAGCCAAGGAGTATTTTTTCTTTTTCTACAAATTTCCTACAGCTTTGATGAAACATAGCGGTTAGAATATTACTCTAATCAAGTTACTTCTCCCAGTTCTCTACTCTTCCAACCCCCATTGCTCCCATTTTCCAAAACCTATCCTCCCTTCCTCTGCAAATTTTCCACTACCCTGCAAATTGCCTTGTCCTGCAAACTACCTCAACTCCACAAAAATTACACTCACATCTGCCCCATCTTTGAAACTGCCATAACCCCCAAAACAACTCTGGAACTTCATCACCCCACAAACTGTTCCATCCCTCAAACTGTGCCAACCTCCACTACTACCCCTGCCGCTGCCCCACTATCTTGCAAATTGCCCTGACCCCAAAATCAACCCACCACAAATGCCCTGCTATATAATGCAAGTTGCCCCACTCTCAAAAACTAACCTCCATAACTGATCCACCATACCAAAAACTGCCCCCGCCTCAAAACTATCCCTCTCAACTGCTCCGCCTTGCTGCAAACTGCGCCAGGCCCCAAAACTATATTACTACAAACTATGCCAACACCAAAACCTACCCACCACCCCCAAAACTGGCCCAGTCCCAAAAACTACCCTAAACCCAAAACTATGCCCACACCTGTCCCATGACACAACACACTTACCCCACCCAGAAAGCCATGCCCCTACAACTGTCTCACCACTCTAAAACTGCCCCTTCTGTAAAACTGCATACCACAATGCCTTATATTACCTCACAAAACTACCTCCTCACAACTGCCCCACCACTTCACAAACTGCCTCTACAGCACGTACATACATATACATATGCAGGACAGGAACCTGGGGTGAAGCACCATCTCCTCCAGGCAGTGAGAAGGTGCATGGATCAGTTGCAGGGTTGTGGGCTGCCTGCATGTAGTCATCAGCTTTGCTGGTTCCCTGCCTCGGGACAGGAAGTTGATATCAAAGGGGGTGGGACCAGCAGAGCCAACGGCCACGTGTAGGTGAATCACAGACCTGTGACCCCTCGGGACAGGAAGTTGATATCAAAGGGGTGGAGCCAGCAGAGCCAATGGCCACGCATAGATAAATCAATGACCTGTGACCACTCCTGCAACCCTGAGCTCCCTGCACCAGGGCCAGACGCCAACCCCCACCCCCGGTATGCCACTGTGCATATACACTGCCATGTCATTCAATGCATGTCATTTTGCAATGGTGCACAGACCTCTTTGACATGCTGGAGGATCTCTGAGTTCAGTGCCCCCATCTCTGATATCAAAGGCAGGGGGAAGAGAAACATAATATGACATAACATAACATTGTGCTTATTAACCACGTAGCCGTAAGTTCAACGCGGTTTACAAAAGATTATAAACAGTAAACATAATCTAAGAAATAGAAATAAGTTAATTAGCCAAATACTTAGAAAAAAGATAAGTTTTCAGCTGTGTTCTAAAATGTTTAAAAGAATAAGCTGTACGCAATAATGATCAAAATTCTTTGTCGTGGGAAGCTACCTGAAATGCTAAAGTTTGATTAAGAAATTACTTACCGTATTTTCTTGCATATAACGCGTGCGTTATACGTGGTTTTTACAAACCGCGCATACCCTTGCGCGTTATACGCGTGAGCGCGTTGTACAAAATTTTTTTTACATAGTTTCCTCCCCCCCCGACGCCCGATTCATCACCCGGAAGGAGCGCTCGCACTCCCACCCCGAAGGACCGCTCGCACCCCCACAGCCTCCCCCCCTCCCCCATGGAGAAGCTGTCTACCTTGTTTCCGGATGCCAGCCCAGCTGCTTCCTCTGCCGGCGGTCCTGCCCCTTCTCAGAGCCCTGTGCTGCGCTGCTTCCTCTTCAGGCGGTCCCGCCCTTTCTCTGATGTCAGAGAAAGGGCGGGACCGCCGGAAGAAAAAGCAGCACAGCAGGGCTCAGAGAAGGGGTGGGACGACCGGCAGAGGAAACAGCTGGGCTCGCTGGCATCCGGAAACAAGGTAGACAGCTTCTCCATGGGGGAGGGGGGGGAGGCTGTGGGGGTGCGAGCGGTTCTTCGGGTGGGGGTGCGAGCGGTCCTTCGGGATGGGAGTGCGAGCGCTCCTTCGGGGTGGGGGTGCGAGCGGTCCTTCAGGGTGGGGGTGTGGGTGCGTGCGAGCGGTCCTTTGGGGTGGGGGTGCGAGCGGTCCTGCGGGGGGGTGAATTGGACATCGGGGGGGGCATCAGGCTTTCAGGGTAGGGACAGGACTTCAAGGAGGAAAGGAGAGTCGGGGCGGGCGAAAACAGAGTCAGGGTCTCCAGAGGAGAGTCGGGGCGGGCGAAAGGAGAGTCGGGCAGTATGCGCGGTATACGGGTGTGCGCGGTATATAAAAATTTATGTACATAAATATGTGTTTTTGCGCGCTATACCCGTGTGCGCGTTTTACACGGGTGCGCGTTATCTATGTGAAAATACGGTACTTTTGCATCCCTGTACAGAGGGAAGATTAAACAAAGCAAGAGTTTTCCTGCTATGTCTGTATGAAGCTATGGAAAGTCTATTAACCAAGTAGAGAGGAGCTTGCCATATAAAACCTTATAACAAAAGCAACCCAGTTTAAACAGTACCCGGGCCTACATTGGTAACCAATGCAGCTTACAATAAAACGATGTGACATGGTCATACTTCTTCAAGCCATAGATCAATCTAACCGCTGTGTTCCTAATCAGTAGTAATCTCACCAGCTCTTTCTTAGTGATTATCAGAAAACTCAATAGTAACGATTGAACCAAAAGTCTAAAAGCAGCAAATTCAAAATATGGTCTAATTGTTCGTAGTTTTCATAAGGTAAAATAACTTTTGCGTACCACTGCATTTATCTGATTTTTCATGGTGAGATGCATTGCTGATCCAGAATGACTCCTGGTATTTTAATCGTTGGATGGATTACGTACGATGTTGAATTTATACTGATGGAGGGTTCATGAGAAATTTTACAAGGTGACGCCACCAAGAACTTTGTTTTATCAGAGTTGAGTTTAAATTTAAATTGCTGCATCCAAAAATTCATCTGTTTCAATACAGACTCAATTTTGATGGTAATCTGAGACAGAACTGAATTTCAAGGTATGACAATTGTAATATCGTCAGCATAGCTGAACAATCTTATATCCAGATTACTCAAATAAGAGCCTAATGATGAAAGATAAACATTAAATAATGTGGGTGAAAGTGGAGATCCCTGGGGAACACCGCGTGGGTTTTTCCAGGTAGAAGAAAGCTGAGTCCTAAATAGAGCAGAATTAATTCGTCGAGTGACCCAGAGTGGTCAAAATCAGAGACAGGATTTGGGATTTGGAGTTTTGTGTTATCTAACGTGGCTTCTCTTATGTTTTTACAAGTTCAATAATTTTTATTAAGTATTTTAAAGGATACAAGAATCATTTAAAGTACATAGAAACAAAATAAAGCTTTCTGTATATAAAATATATAAATCTATGTTTAACTGTATAGGAGCAAAGGCTCCAATTATTAAAAATGTATGTAAGGGATATATAAGATAAAGATGAGAGAGAGCAGGAAAGAAAAAGGAAAGAAAAATGAAAGAGAGAAGAGAGGAGAAGAAAAGGATAACAGGAGTGTCTAAGAAGATGAGCGTACATAGGAATCTAAGAATGACCATGGAGATTTGTTGTATTTCAAGTTCATGCAGGTTCGGAATGTAACTCTCTTCTCATATGCGTAGGATTCAAATCTATGATACATACTCAGAGAGTTCCACCAAAAGGTATAATCTAATAGCGAGGGTGATTTCCAATTTTTTGAGAATGTGCATGAGGGCAGTCACCAATATGGTATCAATGAGTTTGGGTGGACAATTTGATTGTGTGAAACATGGGTGTTGAGAGCGAAGGATTACAATGTCTATAGAGATTTCTTCTGAGCAGTTAGTAATAGATTGTATGGTGTTCCAGACGTAGGTCCAAAAAGAGCGGACTAGAGTACAATGAAATAACATATGATCAAGAGTTCCTTCCTCTTTCAAACAGTTCCAGCAAACAGAGTCTTGCTTTAAGTTAGCTTTCCACATGTGAAGTGGGGTCCATATTGCCTGCCACATAAGGAAGTACATTGATTGTGATACTCTAGAAGATAAGAGCGGGCGATTTGTTGATGACCAGAAAAGCTCCCAATCAATGTCAGAAAGCGGAGTGGTAAGTATAGCGTCCCAGTGCTTCATAGAGTGAGGTGAAAAAGTGAAGGAGTGATCTCTTAAAATATTGTAGAAGGATGATATCGCCTTGCCTTTTAATAGAGACAGAGAAGACCAGTTGTAAATAGTATTTTTGGAAGTCATATAGTCAAATCGTATATGTAAAGACGGCAACACTCCAGTGAGAGAACGCCATTGTGAATAAGTAGAAGGAGGCAGCGAGTATGTAGAGCACAGTATATCGAATGGAATTAACGAGTTGAGGGTAGACAATTGATGGACAAACCATATACCTGCCCGCTGCCACCTTTTCCATGATAGAGATTTGTCGTGATTTTGAATTTTGGGATTGTTCCAAAGGGACATGAGTGGACTAACCTTAACTGAGATTTCAGTCAATGTATCTATAAGATAAAGAGCATGCTGCGTTGCACCCAATAAAGAGTATCTCTTTAAGTGCCTTGGTATTGACACCGTTTGTTTTTATCTTATGTTTTTATCTAACCAAAGCGCATGAGTTGGTGAACATATAATTAGCCTATTATTGTTTTTTTCAGAATATAAATAAGTAACGCTGGGATATCTCAATTACTGAATAGCTAACTCTTCTCCATATATTTGTGGGTTGGGATGGGGAAAAAGTGAGGGCAGGCCTAAATTATCTGAATACATACTACTGACTCAGTCATTGCATTATCCATATCGTTCAGTGCTGTAATTTCTATGGATAATGATGCCAAATGTACAGATTAGTGTAAACAACAACATTTAAGTCTGTAGTTGTGCTGGAATGTAACCCATGTGCTCATACTGTAAGGAAGGGCCTTGTAAAGCTTGAGGAATGGTCCAAAATTTGGCAACTTAAGATTTAATACTAAGAAATGCAAGGTCAAGCATTTGGGCTGTAATATCATGAGGGCATGGTACAGTTTAGGGGGTGAAGAACTTTTGTGCACAAAAGAGGTGCGGGATTTGGGTTTGAGAGTATGTAAAGATCTTAAGGTGGCCAAACAGGTTGAAAAGGTGACAGCGATGCACCCCTCCCCCCTTCTAGACCTACCACAGGCCCTTAATTGCCTTACAACCCTGGTGGTCTAGTAGTGAGTAGGGACAAGAGCAATTCCCCCAAGCTCCTGCCCATGTGATCTCCATAGCAAAAATGGCTGCTGCAAGTTTGAAGTTGGAGGTCACTGCAGCCATTTTAAGACTGATGTCAGCACAGGCAGGACTCACTCCTATGAGTGCTAGCTCCAATCCTAAAATGACTGATGCAGCCTCCAGCGGCAATCTTATGAGACTGTCACTGGAACTTGTGGCAGCCATTTTCGCTACAGAGACCACATGGGCAGAAGCGTGGGGGATTGCTCTTGCCCCAGCTCGATACTGGACTACCAGGGCTGTATGGTATATCTGGGGAGGGATATGTGGGAGGGGATTTGTTTGCACAATAGGAGGGGGAGTAGTGAGTGAGTGGGAGTTTCTGGTTCAGGGGGTGGCCAGGCAGAGCCGGCTGCGGCAGGACACCTCAAAAAAGGGAAGGAATGGGAAGAATACTGGATGCCAGGTTGGAATATAAACCAAAATTTAATTTTTGATGCCTCTTTTGGCCAAAAAATCTTGGTTTATATTTGATTCACCAACCACTAGTGATCTTGTAATTTACTTTGAATATCAGGCCCCACATTTCTCTCCCAGAATACGAGGGGGTGCTGAAAGGTCCTCAGGCCAACGAAGAAGAGAATGATCAATCAATGATCTGAAACAATGTCAAAACATAGAATATTGTTTCTGCAAATTGGCACTTAATGAAATAAGATAACACTCTTTTCAGCTACAGAGGCAAAATAACTAGAATTTAGGAAGCTGGTTGGGCTGAGAACGTTTCAACACCCCTCGTAGTTCTGCTTTTTAGTCACAGTCTTCAGTTGCCAATTTAACTCAATCTTCTAATGTGCAATAAAGGAGAATTTCACTGTACAGATCAGATATCAGTAGGAGAGGACTGAAGTATGGATTTTTCTATTCCCTTCCAATGAAGGGAAAATAACAGTATAGTCAGTCCCTGAAAATATGCAACCTAACCTGCGGGAGACATGAAAGACAGAAAGAAAGGAGCATTCTGTTCTGATATAAGTATCCCCAAGATCAAACAAATAGGTTAATCCAGGTCAGACTTGTACAGTGATTCTCTGCAAATCAGACAGAAAACTAAGCCCCACAAAACTAACTCAGCTTGAGTAATTAGAATATTGATAAAGATTTGCTGAATAACGATACACATGAAACGGAAACAATTTCTGCCTGAACTTTTATCTACAGCTAATTCAGAACATGGCAATAAAATTTATATACAAATTAGGGAAATACGATCACGTCACACCTCTCCTGAAAGAAGCCTACTGGCTTCCCATCTCACATCGCATTACCTACAAAACCATCCTGTTAGTTTTTAAAATTAAACTTTCCCATCAACCTTCTTTTCCCGATAAATTCCTTGTTCCCCTGTGTCCCTCACGACACCTCAGATCAACTGATCAGAACCTACTCTTCATTCCTTCTATAAAGGAATTTTTCCTTACTAGGAAAACAAACTTTTCAGTGGTAGCCCCAATCCTATGGGATGCTTTACCATCTCATCTCCGTCATGAAAAATCTATCGATAAATTTAAGACTAACCTAAAAACGTTTTTATTTCAAGACTCATTCAATCACTCCTGAATTTCTCTTCTTAAATCCACCAACCGCTTTCAAAAAGTGATCCTACCCCTAATGTTTTATCCTCTCTCTTTCCATTTCCTTTCTACCCCCTTTTTTCCCCCCTCCCTTCTTATCTCTAATAATGTAACTTTACCCCACTCCTCCCTCTCAAACATCACTTTCAAGTCTGTCTTGTCGATGTCCTTAATGTCCACCTCCCCTTCTCTCCTTAGACATTTCGTTTAAGTACTATTTTTTTTTTAATCTCTATTGTAGTATTTTATTGTAAACCGGCTAGATACTCGTTGATGGTCGGTATATTAAAAATCAATAAACTTGAAACTTGAAACTGCTTCAAGGGGCACCAAGCATAGAGCTCCTTTTATTAAGCTGCGTTAGGGCTTTAATGCGCGGACTAGCTAAATTGCCCCGCGCGCTAGACCTTAACGCTGGTGTTAGTTCTAAACGTATAGCGTGGGTTTAGCGCACGCTAAAATGCTGTGTGCGCTAAAAACGCTAACGCAGCTTATTAAAAGGAGCCCATAGTGTACATTTGTATAAGAAGTGTGCAGCTGATTTAAGTATCAAAACTCATCTCTAACAGAAGGGGCACACGCTAGACCTTATTAGTTTCCTCGATCTCACCGCCTACAAAACTTCAGCCGATGACATCCGCTGGGATCATGTCCCCTGGTCCGACCACTTCTTAGGAGCTTTCTGTCTCCCCATCTTCATGTCGCATCTTGGGGTTCCACCCCTCATTTCCAATTCCATTACCTTCTGCAAAAAAATTACGAGTGATCTGTTCTGATCTAAATTTCTCAACCTATTCTCCTCTGCTCCTAAACCTGCAGACTCAGAAGCTAATTGGCAAAACTGGGTTGTTCTCTCCAAGTCCACCTACCACTCCCTCGCTCCTCTCTCCACCAAATCCATCTCCTACCCCCGCAAGGCCCCTTGGTACCTCCCATATCACAGAGAACTAAAGCAGAAATGTCGAGCCCTGGAGCGCATATGGAAAAAATCTAAATCCCCCATTGATAGACAGTCCTGGAGAGTCAATATTAAGTTGTACAATACAGCGCTAAAAAAAGCAAGAAAGAACTTCTACGGTGACAAAATATCCAGATCCAACAACCAGAGCAGTACCCTATTCAATATCTGGCGCTCCTTAACCTCCAAAAAAGACCCCACCTCGCTCCCCTCCTCTCCCTCAGCCAATGCTCTGGCAAAATTCTTCAATGAAAAGGTCTCTACCTTGAGATGCTCCATCCCTCCTTTAGTCTCCTACAACGCCCTGGTACCCACCGACTCCAATTCTACTCAAACGGTCTCCAACCCTATCCTAGTCGACAGATCCTGGACTACCTTTGAGCTTGTATCTGAATCCCTGGTTTCCAAACTCTGCCTCAAATTGAAATCCTGCAACTATTCCTTGGACCCATTCCCCTCCTACCTATACGAGAAAATTCCCACACAGGCAATCTCTTCTATTACCAAACTCATAAACTCCGCCCTACACTCGGGCCTTTTTTCCCCAGAAATGGGTCATATTGCCTTGACCCCACTATTGAAAAAATCTGACCTAGACCCTTCCACACCATCAAGCTATCGCCCAATAGCAAATATCCCTCTCCTAACCAAGATGCTAGAGTCCATCATATCTACCCAACTCTCATCATACTTAGAGAGATTCTCTATTCTCCTTCCTTACCAATATGGCTTTCGTCCCAACTTCAGCACCGAATCCCTATTGACCTCCTTGATCTCAAAGGTTCAACAACTTCATTCTCAAAATAAGTTTGCCGTCCTCCTACAATTCGACCTTTCCGCCGCTTTCGACGTTGTCCATCATGACATTCTCATTTACCAACTCTCTGATATCGGCATCAACTCCACAGTCCTAGACTGGTTCTCAAAATTCCTACACTCTCGTTCTTATGCTGTCAACATGAATGGCACCTCATCCTCCCCCTGGAAACCGATATGTGGAGTCCCGCAAGGCTCACTTCTATCTCCCATCCTCTTTAACATTTATATGTCTTCCCTAAAACTCCTCCATCTATCAACCCTAGAAACAATTTATACTTATGCCGACGACATCCTCGCCCTCCTCGAGACTGACTCGAACCTCACCAACCTTTCCAGGAACATAGCCTCCTGCATAACGAACCTCCAATCCTGGACCCACACTGTTCAAATGAAACTGAATGAGTCCAAAACAAGACTCCTTTGGCTCGGTCCAAAACTAGACCAACTACCCTCCTCCATTTCACTGTCCTCTGGCTCCACTCTGCAGCTTGAGTTCTCAAGCAATGTTCTGGGCATCATCATTGATTCTACATTGTCCTTAAACGACCACCTCAATTCCTTGGTAAAAAAATGATTTTTTCAGCCTTCACATGCTTAGGACAGTCAAATCCTGCTTTCATCAAAATCACTTTACCGTCCTTATCCAATCCATCATACTTTCCAGATTGGACTATTGCAACTCTATTTACTTAAGCCTAACTAAGAAAAACCTCCATAGATTCCAGCGGATACAGAATGCTGCGGCCAAGCTCATCTTCGTAAAAAATAAATTTGACCACGTCTCTCCGCTTCTGTCCAAGCTTCACTGGCTTCCGATAATCGCCAAGGTCCACTTTAAATGCGCCTGCCTAGCTTTCAAAATCCTACACGGCATCCTCCCTCCCTGTATCCCTCTTTCTTGGAACTCCTCTAACCCTTATACCACCAGATCCACCCACAAATTTAAACTATCCTTCCACTCATTAAGAGGCATTTCCCATACAGGAAAACTAGGGACCTCCCTCCCCTTCAGAATCACCGAACTCTGGAACAAACTTTCCTCCCCTCTTCGGAACCTGAGCTCTCTCCAACTTTTCCGCAAACATCTGAAGACCTGGCTATTCTCAAAAATCTGATACCTATTCCATCTCTGGCACTCTAAGCCCTCTAAAAACCCCTCATACTTGGACCTCTAACCTTTCATTGTTAGTTCTTTTCTATCCCATTTCCTGTAAACCATGCAGAGCTCTACGAATGTGGAGATGATGCGGTATACAAACCTAAGGTTTAGTTTAGTTTAGTAAAGCTTATATGCTGCTTATTCTTCATGCTGAAAAGGGTTAGTGAATTTCCTATCAGTTCCTGTTCAATTAACACCTACAACCAAAGGCTATTTGGGTTACTGACTCCATGGGAGATGCAGACAAACAGCCAAAACTGGAAGTGGTCATTGTCATGTGACCACCACTGCAAATTGTCTCTTCCTGTCTAGTCTGAGCAGACCTCCTACATATAATAATAATAATAATTTATTTTCTTATATATATCGCCAAAGCCATGGTAGTTCGAGGCGGTTTACAATAAGAAGAGCTGGACAGTCAGCGACATAGTTATGAATTCGGTATACAGAATACAAGAGATAATGAACAACAAATTCTTAGGTGACAAATCGGTTGAACAGTTTCGTTTTTACTAATTTTCCAAAACCTTGATAGGAAGAGGAGAGCATGATAATGTTACCCAGCCAGTCGTTCAGTTTACCTTCCTGGAAGGCTAGAGTTCTGTCCAGGAATCTTTTGTAACGGCAGGCCTTTATTGTTGGGTGTGTAAATAAGTGGATTTTACGTGTGGGCCTGATAGTGCAACCCAAATTGAAGTGGGAGACCAGGTACATAGGGGCCAGACCAAAGATTGATTTGAAACAGAGACAAGAGAATTTAAATATTACTCTAGCCTCGAGGGGCAGCCAGTGAAGTTTTTGATAATAGGGACTTATGTTCCCATTTTTTTAAACCGAAAATATGTACTGATTAATCATTAATTACACACACAAACGGGACAAAATTTTACACTGCTATAGCCTCAGTTACTTAACTACTTCTAATCATTTAGAAGCCATAGATTTAACTCAATTGAATCATATACCAAATATTTTATAACTCTTTTTAACATACATATTTAAATAATCCATATTAAATGTATTGAATATACCAATTCACCCTAATAAATTACTATAATGTAAACCCTCCCCCGTCAACTAAAATTTTCAGTCAACGTTTTCACTCAGGCCCTGTTTTACTAAGGTGCGCTAAGCGCTAACACGTGCATGTTAGCCTATGGACACGTTAATGTTTAGCACGCGCTAGTTCGATTAGCACGCACTAATCAGTTAGGGCACCATAGTAAAACAGGGGGTCAGTGTCCATAGGATATATCCCTCAAACATTCACTGTATGCTGTATCAATCTTCAACGATCTTTTACGCTCAATTCACTGGAAGTCACTCCAAAGAAGTTTAAGCACTCAAGTTCTTCAATGAATCAACTCTTCGCCAACTTTCAAAATCATGCCTGACACAGGACTGTGTTTCGCTGTATAGAGTTGTCAGGAGCTATGATTTAAGAGGGCTCACATTCTAATCTTAAACGTACATTTCTCTAGCAGCAGACTGAGAACATCAAGTCAAGCTGATTCCAATTTAAGCCAGTTCCTGATGGAGAAATGATTTAATTAAGATATTTGTTTCTGCTGGCATACCAAGTGACTCCAATAATGTGGACTGTATCTTTGAAAGAAAAATATTTGTTTTCTTATATTGTTTTATTATACTGTGGATTTTCCTGTATTTTGTTATTTTTGTATGTATCAAATATTAAATAAAGAATATATAAAAAAAATTTACCACCCAACATCTATTCCACGTGCCCTCTTTAAAGATTACTAGCACTTGTTGGGCTACTACTTTCTCAGTAAGTGCCCCCATGATCTGGAACTCACTACCAACCAATATTAGGGAAGAGCATAATCTGGACAAATTCAAAGTAGGATTAAAATGCTTCATTTTTAAGGACTCTTTTTTAATGTTCTTGGATCTTTGGATATAATTTATTCAAAAATGTCCTTGTTAAAAGCAGTAATGATGATACAGACTAAATCTACATATATCATAAAAGGATCCGACACGGGCCGTGTTTCGGCTAAACATACCTTCCACGGGGATCCTAGGGTATGAATTTAAAATATGTGTTAGTCTGGGAAGTCCTAAAGATAAATGGTGTACAATAAAATGTGAACTACACCTAAAAGTATAATGTGTAGATGTAACATAAAATATAATAGTGGAGAGAAAAACACACCTAGTGACATAAGACACTGAGGTCTGAACCTGAAAACTATGATGCACAATAATAATGCATGGTGACAAAAAAACAGTGGCGGACCAAGGGGGGGCAGGGGGCGGTCCGCCCCGGGTGCAAGCTCGGAGGGGGTGCTAACAGCCTTGAAGCCGTTGGCGTCCGGTTCCTCCCCTGACGTCCGGATTCTATCCTCGACCCCTTCCCCTCACCGTATGCGGTGGAGAAGCAGCCTGCAGCGGAATCGCGATACTAGCGATCCCTACGCTGCTTCGGCGTTACTTCCTCTGCCGCGGTCCTGCACCTCCACTGATGTCAGGGGGGGACAGGCAGGCAGGCCTTCAAGGGGGGATAGGCCTTCAAGGGGGGACAGCCTTCAAGAGGGGGACAGGCAGGCAGGCCTTCAAAGGGGGGGACAGGCCTTTGAGGGAGTGCAGGCCTTCAAGGGGGGGACAGGCCTTCAGGGGTGGTATGCAGACCTTTAAGGGGGGAACAGGCCTTCAGGGGAGGGGGGGCCCTGGTGTAGAAGTACACAGAGGGAAGGGGGGTTCAAAGAGATGCGCATATACAGTACTTTGGGTGGGAAGAAATAATGGGTCTGAAAATAGAGGAGAGGGAGAGAGATGATGGACCATGGTTTTTAGGGAGGGAAGAAACAGAAAGGGAGAGAAAGGGACACAAGGGATGGTGTGGAGGGGGGGATAGAGATACTGGATAGGAGGGTAGTTGGGAAAAGAAAGGGAGAGATGGTGGATCCTGGGAAGGAGGGAAAGGTGCTGGATGAAAGGGTAGTTAAGAAAAGATGGATCTGTGGAGGGAGACGAAAAAAGGAAAGATGCCAGACCTCCTGGGAAGGGAAGGGAAACGGGGAGGACAGAGATGGCAGATGGATGGTTAGCATGCAGAAAGAAGAAAGAAGGAGACCCTGGCAAGCAAGTTATCAGAAGACAACCAGAGCCTTGGACTAACAAGATTTGAAAAATAAACAGACAACAAAAGGTAGAAAAACTAATTTTATTTTCTGTTTTGTGATTACAATATGTCAGATTTGAAATGTGTATCCTGCCAGAGCTGGTGTTAGACCGCAAATGTGATCTAGGATTTAACAGAGAGAGGAAAAGTCCTTTTGGTTTCTTTATTTTATTTACACCACAGCGCCAGTATGGTTACGAGAAGCCAAAGGGAGGTGAAAAAGCTATAAAATAAACTCACCAGGATGTTTGAAAAAAAAACACCCAATTGGGCAGGAAAATCGAATCAAAAAACCAATTCAATAGGCTGAATCGAATCAAATTTTTTTCCTGAATTGGGCAGCACTAGTTTGGGCTACTGTCTTAGACTTTAGGACCTGGGATTGGGGAGAGATGGCATCCTCAGTACTTTATAATGCAAGTGAAACGAGGATTTGGTCAGACTTTTGAAGGGTCTGCAGAAGAAAAATATTGTATAGGCCGGGGACATGAGACAGCAGGAAACGGGAACTTTTCTTCCTTCTATTTTTGTGAATGGCAAGGCTGAGAATGTCAGAGAGTTCAGTTAAAATATGTGCTTTATAAGAAAATATAATAATGTGTTTTATAAAGTTTATAAGCATTGCTGGCCTACCCGGTGAGGTGATCCTAATGGTGATGGTGGTGGTGGTGGTGGCAGCGTGTCAATGTGTTGAGAGGAAAAGGTGGCCTGGGAAATTCTGCTGAGAAAACTCCGGGCCCATTTCCACCCCCTCGTTAGTCCACTCCACTCAACTGGTTCACACACTGAGTGAGTCTTTGGGTGTTGTGCCTGGGTAGTTGTTTTGGGATCTCTTCCAGTGGTTTGTCAGTATCTCCTTGTGGTCCAAGGAAGGAAACTTTGTTAACCTTAGCATTGACCTTCAGAATATGTTTGTAACAGCGCTGCTTGTGTGGCATTAGACTATGTAGTGATCAAAAGAAAAAACCAGACCTTTGCACATTTCCTGCACAGCTAAGTCATTGTGAAGTTACCTTGTTCTTTCTGTATTTGACATCTAGCAAGGTCTCTGTTTGGAAGGAAAGATCTAAGCTTAAAAATGAAGTGGCAAGAAGTTATGGTAAAAGCAGATAGCGTTGCTGGTTTTAAGAAAGGTTTGGACAAATTCCTGGAGGAAAAGTCCATAGTCTGTTATTAAGACATGGGGGAAGTGCCTGCTTGCCCTGGATCGGTAGCATGGAATGTTGCTACTCTTTGGGTTTTGAACAGGTATTAGTGACCTGGTTTGGTTACCATGACAATAGGCTACTGGGCATGATGTACCATTGGTCTGACCCAGTTAGGCTATTCTTCTGTTATGTTCTCCTGTGTAGGGGCCTTTGTTTTCACTTCTTATTTTAATATATTTTTTTTCTGGGAACTTATCAGTGTTTTTTATAATGGGAACAAAAATGGAAGAGAATTAATGTGTGTGGAATGGGGGGTAATTAATTTATTCAGCTAAATAATTCAATTCACTTCAAACAGACATAGGAGAACTCACGCACCATTCACACACCCTCCAACCAAAAACGTCAAAAGAAAAAAAAATGTTCGACAACCTCCTAACACTCGACCCCCAACTCTACAACCTGTTGACCTCGACCACAGACTACAAAACCTTCAAAAAAGAAATAAAAACCCTTCTATTGAAAAATCACATAAAACCGAACTAACACAATCAGAACTGTCCCAAGCATCACCTGCAACTGCTCCATATGTACTTCTGATGTCATGACAATTCAGACATAATTTATGTTATGCTTGGAATAATGGTTACATATATGAGGTTCAATAAAAGAAAATTTTCACTGCCTGTTTCTATTCTGATCATTTATTCTGTTTCATGGTTATTACAAAAAAATATTTTTTTACATGGGGGGTTGTCAAAAAATGATGGGCCCCGGGTGCCACATACCCTAGGTACGCCACTGCAAAAAAAGACCGGTTGTGAAAAAGGAGTGACATATTTAAAATGAAAACTTAATAAGTAGTAAGTTGGAGGGAGAGAGAGAACACAAGAAAGGTATGGGTTACATACCAAGATATAATAAACCGACTTTGGCAATTGTGGAAAAAAGCCTTGGAATCCAAAGACAATTTGTATTCGCAAAGGCCAAACAGCAAGCGAATAAGCAAAAGATATGAATTGCTGATATAAAAACCAAATCAAATAAATTAAATAAAAAATGATGAACCTAGGGCAGGGGTAAGCAATTCCGGTCCTCAAGAGCCGCAGCCAGGTCAGATTTTCATGATAGCCACAATAAATATGCATGAGATAGATTTGCATCTCAAGGAGGCAGTGCATGTAAATCCATCTCATACATATACATTGTGGATATCCTGAAAACCTGACCTGGCTGCGGCTCTCGAGGACTGGAATTGCCTACCCCTGACCTAGGGGAATATAAACAAACCGAGCACTATATCTAAACCAGGGGTCTCAAAGTCCCTCCTTGAGGGCCGCAATCCCAGTTGGGTTTTCAGGATTTCTCCAATGAATATGCTTGAGATCTATGTGCATGCGCTGCTTTCAATGCATATTCATTGGGGAAATCCTGAAAACCCGACTGGATTGCGGCCCTCGAGGATGGACTTTGAGATCCCTGCAGTAAACAGTACTGAAGCAATAAAAAAAAACAGCGGGAAAACGAAAATATAAAACAGAGCAGGGAAGGTGACATGGAAGAATCTCATTGGTCCAAAAGCAGCTCCCTCCCGTGTCAGGTCCTTTTATGATATATGTGGATTTAGTCTGCATCATCATTATTGCTTTTAACAAGGAAATTTTTGAATAAATTATATCCAAAGGTCTGAGAACATTGTGTTTCCACATTTATGTTTTTTTGGACTTGTTCTTCTTTTCCTTTGGAAATTCGGATCTCCCTGTTTTGGTTTGCTTGTTCCTTTTTATTACGCCTTTGAATATTGACCATTTCTGCTCAAATCTTTTAGATTCCAACAGTAAACAGGTCACTCCCCTCCTTCCTTTTGTTTCTTCCTTCATTATCTGCTTTACTATAACATATTGTAGTTCTCCCCACTTACCTCTCGTTTAATTGTACGTCTATATTATATCTTGTTTATCCTTTGATTGTGTTCCTTCTTTTTTATTGTAAAGCGCCTATAATCCCAGATAGGCGTTTAATCAAATTTGAATAAAACTTGGAAACTTAGATACATGGTTCCGCCCTCCCCCCCCTCCCAGTAACACCCTGTTCCACTCCAGCACCACCCCGTTCTGCCCCAGCCCCATCCCCACACAAACCTCCTCTTAAGCTTGCGGCTGTGTCTGGGAGGGCCTCTGAGGATGCAACACAATGATGTGACGTGCATGCATGTAATGTCATCGCATCACATTTGCGCCTGCTTTCAGGCCGTCCCAGACACAGCCGCGAGCTGATAACCCAGACAAACTCTATAAAGGTTAGAAAGACGTCTATAAAGAGGATATGTCCGGGTAAATCCAGACGTCTGGTAACCCTAAGCATGGGTATCTCAGCAATTCAAGTTTAAGTTTATTAAATTTGATTTACCACCTAGTAGAGGTGGTTCACAAATTATAAAATAAAATAAAAATTCACAACACATAACAACAAAAAAAGAGTCAAAAACATCCATCTGTGCCTGAGGCGCCATATTTGAGCAGTTTTCTGCGGGGGAAGAGGAGGAACAGACTACAGTGGTACCTTGGATTACGAGCATAATCCGTTTCAGGAGCATGCTCGTAATCCAAAATGCTCGTTTATCAAAGCAAGTTTCCCCATAGGAAATAATGGAAACTCGCTTTGATACGTCCCCCCCCCCCACGAGAATCGGCATTGCTCCCCCCGAAGGCCCCTCCTGTGATCCGGCACCCTCCCCCCCACGATCCGGCACCCCCTTCCCCCCCCCTGCGATTTGGCACCCCCCCGACACAATCCGGCACCCCCCCCGACACGATTGGGTACCCCCCGCCGAGATTGGGCACCCCCCGCCGCTTCTTACCATCATCTGGGCACCGGCATGTCCTGTGCTTGGTGCTGGTGCTCAAAGATCGGCCTCCTCTTCTGCTGGGCCTTGAGCATCTGCACAGAAGAGGAGGCCGATCTTCAGGCACCGGCACCAAGCACAGGACATGCAGGTGCCGGTGGCCAGATGACGGTAAGAAGCGGCGGGGGGGTGCCCAATCGTGTTGGGGGGGTGCCCGATCGCGCCAGGGGGAGTGCCTGATCGCGTCGGGGGTGCCAGATCACGGGAGGAGGGTGCTGGATCGCGGGGGGGAGGGTGCCGGATCGCGGGGGGGGCACTCGTAAATCGAGCCACGCTCAGTTTCCGAGGCGCCGATTTTGCAAATGTTTTGCTTGTCTTGCAAAACACTTGCAAACCGGTGCACTCGTAAACCGAGGTACCACTGTACTTCTGTATGTAGTTTGGCAGGGCGAAAGTTACCGTGCAAAATCTGGATGCTCTGCCAGTCTGAGAACTGCAAAAAAAGCAGAAAAGCAACACCATTTGGTCTTCCCACTGATTGAAGATGACTCCTGCACAATGCAGAATCTGGCTGAGGCTTGCTTAGGTGTGCTGCAATGAGCTTGACAGTGGGTAAAAATGTAACTTTGATGGATGAACACAAGTGGAGTCCATTAGTACATAGTATAAGAAAGGTGCTTTGAGCGATTTGTTTATTTATTTCATTGAACTTGATATACTGCCATAATTTCACAAGGTGCTTCTAGGCAGTTTACAATAAAAAGCAGGCGAAAGGAAATTGCAAGTGCATAGGGACAGAAGTAGAGAAACAGGGAAAGAGCTAAAGAGCTAGGAGAGAGGAGATAAGGCAAGGAAATTGAAAATTGTTTAACTGCCAACTAGAGCAGCTCTCTGTGAATTGAAAATGAGTAGGGGGAGGGGAGAGAGTTCCATAGGTGATGTCCTAAGTAGCAGAATACAGTCTCACCATATTTGTGAGGGAAGAGGAAGGGCAAATAAGGAGGGAGGCCTGTGGGGAGTGAAGTGTGTCATGCTGACAAATAATCAGGGACACAGAGAAATTCAGCTTTTAAAGAACAGACATAACATTCTGAATTTTGTTCAAGCCAGTGCTCTTACTTCAGCAATGGTGCGACCTGATGAAAATAATGGGAGTTGTGGAGAAGCTTAACAGCTGTAGATTGAATCAACTGGATTCTATGTCTTATGTGGCAATCCATTGTAGAGGGCATTACAATAATCCGTTTTGCAATGACTAAAATCCAGATTAGATTAAATAGAAGATAAGGTTAACTGACTAGAGCATTAGTGTGTGGGGTGAGGGTTAGCTTTGAGTCAAAGGTAATCCCAAGGATTTGCACCAAAGAAACAATCTATTTGATCTTCAAAGGTCACATGCTACTGTATGTCATCATTTCTGTTGATCACTGAAACAAGGTGAGATTCTTCAATTTAAATTGTGAAAATACTGGAAACCAGTGCTGGGGCATGATATGGGGAAAGACATGATTGCAGCAGCAGCTCCCTCCCCCTGTTCTCATTGCCCCACAGGCATGGGCAGCGGAACGCCTTTTTGTTGTGGGGGGGGGCTCAAAAGCTCTACCCTAGATTTCACCTAAGCTCCGCCTTGGACCCCGCCCATGCCATACCCCATACTAATTGTAATGTTATTTCTTCCATTCATTCTTCATGCACACACAATATAATCTTATTGACAATACACAATGGTAACCCCCTTCTCGATGCTCTTCTCTTCAACCCCCCATGTTCTCCAGTCCCCTCCTGAATGTTTTTCTCTCCAGGCTCCAGGCTCTCCAGCCCCCTCCCCAACACACTTCTCTCCAGCCACCACATTTTCTCTAGCCCCTTCTTGAATGCTTTTTTATTTATAAACAGTTTTTAACACAGCTACTTTATCCTAAAGCAATAATTTTTTTTATTTTATTTTTTTACCTTTGTCATCTCTGGTTTCTGCTTTCACTTTTGTCTTTCCATCCAGCATCTGCCCTCTCCCCCTTCCATATGGCGTCTTCCCTCTCTCTCTCCTTTCCATCCAATGTCTGCCATTGTTCTATGTCCCTTCCATCCAGTGTCTCATCTACCTTTGTTGTCTGGGTACTTTTTTCTTTCTTTTTGGGCTGGACCCAGTCTGTTTTCTACTTCCCTTTTGTCAGTTTATCAGGTTTGCCTTTCCATTCCTTTGCTACATTTGTCTGCCACTAATCTTTCCTTTTTTATATATTTCCCCCCATTTTTCTCTGTTTATATCTGCCCATTTGATTTTACCCTCATTCTTCCTTTCTTTCACCCTCTAGTCTTTAGTCCCCTTTTCACCTCTCAAATACTCACCAGCTATTTCCATCTCACTCTATCCACTCTCCAGCACTCCCTATTGTTGCTTCTCTCCACTTCTCCAGTCTTATATCACACCATTCTCTAGTCCTGCATTTCCATTCTCTGTTCTCATCTTCTCAGCCCCCTCTTATCCTCCAGTGCCTCTCATCTCACAACTGAGTCATCATGTCCTAGTGATCTACTGCTGCTCTCCAGCTGATTCAAATTCCCTTACCCCCAGTCCTTTTCTCTTTTCTGCTGTTCTCCCCTAACTCTTAGGCTCCTCCATCTTCTGCTCTGCTCTGTTCCCCTTCTTCCTCCAGGCTCATCTATCTTCTGCTCTGTTCCACAGTCCTTGAGTGCCATCCATCTTCTGTCCATTTATATTTCTCTCTCCATATCCACCATCATTCCCTCTGCATCCCTAACTTTCCCTTTCAGCCTCTCCCCTGTGTTCTTGTTTCTGTCCCTGTACCTCTCCCCATGTTCAGCATCTGTGTCCACATCCCTCTCCCCCCCATGTCTAGCATCTTCCCTCTTATCCCTGCCCCTGTCTGTATGCAACTTCTAACCCTATCTTCCCTTTCACCTGCACCCTGAATATCTCACCCCCACCCAAGGACCAGCATCTCTCTCCCCTCCTCCCGATACTCCAACTCTCCCTCTGGGGACCCCTTCATCTGAGCTCCCTATCCCCATGTCCTTTCTGTCACACTACCCCCTCCTCTGTATTCTAGCCTCTCCCCCTTCTTCCCCTTCCTGTAGTCTACTACTACTACTACTACTATTTCTATAGCGCTACCAGACGTACGTAGCACTGTACAGAGTCACAAAGAAGAAAGTCCCTCTCAAAAGAGCTTACAATCTAAACAGACAAGACAGTTAAACAGGATGTCAAGGATACAGTTAAGGGGAACGGTTAATCTGCTGGCTGGGTTGGTGGGCAGCGGAGAGTAAGGTTATAGATTGAAGGGGAAAGGGCTTGGCGGACAAACTTGGGTAAATAATTCCAGGCATAGGGGGCAGCTAGATGAAAGGAACAAAGTCTGGAATTGGCAGTGGGGGAGAAGGGTATAATTAAGAGCAGCTTATCTGAGAAACGGAGTTCTCTGAGAGGTGTATAAGGAGAGAGAAGAGAGGAGAGATATTGAAAGGTAGCAGAATGAACACACTTGTAGGTCAGCAACAGGAGTCTAGACATGAATCTGTCTCTCTTCTTACCTGCCTCCCAACGTGGTCCACCTTCTTGCCTTTTGCATTGCCTTGTGGCCTGCAAAATATCTCTTAACGAAACATTATAGCATCCTTTTTAAGTTTCAAGTTTTATTTTAGTTTGATGAATCACTTATTTAGTTTTACTAAGCGAGGTACAAAATTGATAAAAGTATAAACATATAATTAGACATGCAATCTAAAATTTAAAATAACAGGTTAGACAAATAGACTTACAGACCAACTAATGCACAAGGTAAGAGGGAACAGAACTACAATTTAGTGTTTTAGTACAGAGGAGAACCATATATGGAGAAAACAATAGGGAGGGAAAAGTGCAATCAAAGGAGAAAGCTTATAAAATTGAAACATAATTTAAAGATTAAAAGCATCTTTAAAAAGAAAACTTTTTAAATTACTTTTAAAATGACTCAAGTCATTTTCCTCTCTTAAATGCTGAGGCACGGCGCTCCAAAGCTGCGGTGCCATCACTGAAAACATATCATGTCGTCGTGTTCCAATAACTTTCAAAGAGGGGACTACTATGAGCTTTTGATTAGTAGACCGGAGAGAACGCAAAGTGCTATAAGGGATAAGTAATTTATCAATGAATTGAGGTTCATTAGTGGAAAGGGTTTTGAATACTAAAAGTAAAATTTTGAAAGTAATACGATGGTTAATTGGGAGCCTGTGAGATTTAATCAGAAAAGGTGTTACATGATTATATTTTTTACCATTGTGGATGAGTTTAACGGCAATATTCTGAATTATCTGAAGGCGCTTTTTTTCTTTTTGTGTAATACGTATTAATAAAGAGTTACAGTAGTCGAGTTTTGCAATAATTAAAGAGTGGATTAATATATTTAGCGATTTTGGCTCCAAAAACTTGGAAATTGAGCGAATCATTCGCAGCCTACAAAAGCAGGATTTGCTAATACTACTTATGTGTTCGTGATAGGAGAGTTTATCATCAATGATGACTCCAAGTATTTTAAATGAAGTTACAAGATCCAAGTGAATATTATCCAGAGTAAAAGAGGCACTCAAGTATATTCCCTTCTTCCATGGAAAGAGTACGGTAGAGCTTTTGTTTTCTGTATGTTTAAGGCTAATATGTTGGAATTCAGCCATTGTTTAACCCTATCAAGCTTTTTATTAATCTCAAGTATTTCCTCTTTATTTTCCAGATTTAGAGGTTGTAAAAGTTCGATAGACTGACAAAGATTTAAAAGGGGTGAGAAAAAGATGTTGAACAATAATGGAGATAGAATAGATCTTTGAGGAATACCATAATTAAGAGTGTAGGGTTTAGAAACGGTATCATTAAAGATAATTTTAGATGATCGATTGGAAAGAAAGGAACTGAACCATTCTAGTATTTGGTCACAGATGCTTATGGATGTCAGTCTATCAAGAAGTAAGACATGATCAATAGTGTCGAATGCTGCTGATAGATCTAAAGAAAAGAGAATGACAGAGTTATGATGATCTAGGTGATAAAGTATATTTGTGGTCAGACCAATCTGTAGAGTGATATTTCCTGAACCCTGTCTGATTTTGATGTAAGGCATTAGTAGATTCAACAAAATCTGATAGTTGATCAAATACTATTCTTTCTGTTGGTTTAGCTATAAACGGAATATAAGCAATGGGGCGATAATTTGAAGCATCCTCAAGGCTAGATTTATAGTCCTTTACTATTGGAAAAATTATGGCACTTTTCCATGACGACGGCAATGATCCAGATTTAAGGCTATTTAGGATAAGAGTGTGTATAAAGGGACCGAAGCATGGAAAATTTTTTATTCTTTATTCATTTTTACAACAAGTGTAAACGGAAATAACATTTAAACTTACAAAAATCACTTGAATTTCTGTTACAATCATCTTAAATTAATGAAAAAAAAAAAAAATTAAATGAACGGGGGTATAATCTCTGATCGAGAGCCCTTTAGATTGACTCTTTGGAAAAGGCGTTCAGTATCAGATAACGAAGGAAGATTGAAAGAGAAACATTTAGCGAGAGGTAAATGGTAGTCAGCTGGAATACTAGGGGAATCTCTAGATGTTGTAAGGTCAAATTTTTTCCATATGTCACAAATCTTTTTGCAAAAGTAGTCAACAAGAGCTTGGGCTGTTGGGCCAGGCATAAGACTCATGCCTTGTTTCTGAGAAATAGGAGCAATGGATTTCAGAATAGAGTAAAGTATGGAAGGGTTTTTTGCTTTTAGGATTTCCTTTTGCACAATTAATTTTCATCAGTGGCAGTTAGGAAGTTGGTTCGTTGGGCTGAGAACTTTTCAGCACCCCCTCATATAAGATAGATTTAGACGTCCATAATCGCTCTAGTAAACCAAAAGGAAAAGAGAAAACACAGATAGGTATTATATACTTGAATATGGGTACATTTTACTGACAGATGTGAAAATTTTAAAGTATTGCTCTCTGTTATCCAGAAAAATATAAGCATTTCTATAAACTGCAGAGCTTGATGTTTCTGATAGAAATTTGTTTGCCCTTCCGGTTATTCTTTCTAAGCCCATAAAGTAAAACTTAAAGTTAGTTTTAGCACAATAGTTTTATGATAGTATTTTTCTTACCTTGCTAAGAGCTAGATTTAAGAAAGCATCGTAAATGCTATGTCGTCAAGAGGGGGTGCTGAAAAGTTCTCAGCCCAACCAACTCTCTAAATTCTGAGCATTATTTTGCCGCTGTAGCTGAAAACAGTGTGTTATCTTATTTTGTGAAGTGCCAATTTGCAGAAACGATATTCTATGTTTTTTGACATCGTTTTGGGTCATTGATTGAACCACATCCACATCATTCTCTTCTTGACTGGACTGAAAACTTTTCAGCACCCCCCTCATAATGTGTGCTGTTAGTAAACAGGTTCATGCACAAAAAATGGGGTCTGTGTTAATGTGCACAATAATACATTAATGCTTGTTAATGCATGCTAATTATTTAGTGCTCTTCAATTAATCTAGAACCTAAGTCGGTAACCTTTGCTAATCAGATTCCCATTTAAAGCGTTGATTTGAAGTATTAGCTTGAAAAAAGCTGTACCTACAGTTTGTCATGAAAATAAGATTTGTAAGTAGGACAATGTGCCAGCAAAACTTTATTAAAAGCGAGACCATCCATAAATTAACATCTTCCTTTAACAACTGGAATACAGAATTACGCAATATACCAGAAATAACTCTCAGTTCTCAAACACGATGACCTTGGAAGTGCCAAAGATTTTAAAGCAGAAGTTATATATCTTAAACAAACGTTTTCAGTTATTCCAAACATTTGATTTGTGGTTGTACTCTGAAACCTTTACTCTAGCTTAAGTATTAGTATTACAGTTCTTATTTGTACAATGAAACTATTTTTAATGGCGTTCATTTAATTTAATTATTTTATTATATGTTTCATTGTTAACTGCTGAAATCTATTGTATGCTGCGACTGTATATCAAATTTTAATAAACAAACATAATTTAGGATTTGGATTTTTAGCCAACCTTTCCAATTAATGTACAAGGCAGCTTATAGCCTTATTAATATTCAGATAAACCAAGCAGTCTAGACCAGTGTTTTTCAACCTTTTTAAACCTATGGACCGGCAGAAATAAAATAATTATTCTGTGGACCGGCATCGGTCCATGGACCAGCGGTTGAAGAACACTGGGCTAAGTCGTGGGCCAGACCCCGCCCATCTCTATCCAATCTCCACCCCAGACCCGCTCCCATAATAGTACTAATTGCACCTTGCACGTCCCGTGCCTCATCTGGAAGCCTTCCCTCTGATGTTGCAACATCAGAGAGAACGCTTCTGGTTCAGGCGCAGGATGCCCGTAGGAGCCACTGCCTGTGGCTTTGTGCACTGAATCAGTGAGGAAGAGGGAGCTGGCTCGAAGATAACGCCGCATCGATCGCACCGTGGACCGGCTGTTTTAGGCCTGATGCAAGTGCTGGCCCTGTGGACCGGCAGGAAATTTCTGTGGACCGGCACTGGTCCGTGGACCGTTGGTTGAAGAACACTGGTCTAGACACTAAACTCTGGATTCTATAAACAGGAACCCAAAATACTATGCTATCTTGAGATCTGTATGCAAATAAATTGGTCAATGAGCTAATAACAATCAATTATTAACATTAACTTTTTTAATATATAGCATTTATATACCACTTATAACCTAAGTGGTGTACATTCAGGTACAAACATTTTTCCCTATCAGTCCTGGCAGCCTCACACTCTATCTGGGGCAATGGGGGATTAAGTGACTTGCCCAGGATCACAAGGAGCAGTGTGGGATTTGAACCCACAACCTCAGGGTGTTGAAGTTGTTGTTCTAACCACTGCACCACACACAGATTTACACACAGACCTGGCTGCAAGTGATTCTATAAAAATCCAAGCCCAAATCCAATCCAAAAGAGGGCATGTTATGGGAGAGGCATGGGTGGGTCAGGGGTATCTAAAAGAATTACATGCAATGTTATAGTATTTGGGGGTAGAGCACCCAAGTTGTGCTTCAGGATTTAAACTAGGCTTCATTTAGTGTAAGTCCTGACTCCCAAAGTTAGGCACTGGAATACCCATTAAGGCCTAGATTCTTTAAACCGCGCCTAGAAAAATAGTGGCAGCCATATGTCAATCACGCTTAGTCACCATTTTCAGAATTGTGCCTAGTGGTGCCAATATAAAAACGTAGGTGCCAGAAATGTAGGCCAGCTTTTTTTTTTTTTTTTTAATTTTAAAGGCTTACATTTCAGTCGCCTAAGTTTTTGAAGAATTGCGCTTAGTGACACCTAAGTCATGCTCTGTCCATAAAAACACCCACTTAGGGGTTAGATATTGCTAAGCGCTATGCAATAGACGCCTACCTTTTATAGAATCAGGCGGTACCTATCGTCCAATTAATTTTTTTTAAATTATTGAAGCTATTATGGGGATTTTGCCAATTAAGTTTAGCTTTATGCGCCCTAGAACGGCAATTAGCATGATTCTATAAAATGTGCGCACACCATATAGAAACATGATAAAGCGCCAGTGTGCTTCATAACTTTTAGAGTCACCCATTTAGGCCAAGGAAAACCAGGCCTAAATGCGCCTAACTCGTGCACAGATTGGGCATATTCGATAACAATGCACCTAACTTTAAGGAATACCCAAATCTGCCCATACTCCTCCCCTGGCCATATTATATACTCATAAAATAGGCAGAATTCTGGCATTTACATGAATATGTACACACATGTGCCTGTATATGCCATTAATCTAATGGATTATTTGATCAATCGGTGCATACCATTTTAAAGAATTTGCCTGCACACATTAGAAGCAGTCCTCAAGAAAGCTATTCACTCTCAATTTCTCTCCCACTCAATTACTTCCTCTTCTCACCATCTTGTGTATTTCAGTCACAGTTCTGCATTTTGTCTTTGCTCCTCTGTTTAACATTTAATCCCATTCACTCATTGTAGCTAGCAAACTATATACCATTCCCATAACCTAGGAGGGTTACCAGATTTGTTCATTAAAAAAAGAGGATATGTGGCCCCGCCCCATTCCACTCCTAGTCCCACCCCACTCCGTCTCTAGCCCTGTCCCCAGCCCCGCACCCCCACACAATCCTTGTATCGTCACCAAATCCGGGTTGTGTCTGGAGGGCCTCCACAGGCACGCATGTGTGTGATATCGCATCCCATCCCTGCATGCTCAGAGGCCCTCCAGACACAAGCTCGGGGCCTTCCAAACTGCTGAGTTTTGAAAATCCATCCGGGCACCCGGATAGTCCTCGAAAAAGGGACATGTCCAGGTTTTCCCGGTCATATGGTAACCCTACCATAACCACTTCTCTGAACCAGCTCCCCACCATTTCCAGTAATGAGCATATACATGGCTCAGCTAAAAAATGGAAACTTTTTACTAACTGCTGAATTGTAGAATGTCGTTTGAGGTGGTGGTGCAGATCTCCCTTATTCTATAAAACAATCACACATAATTCCTCAATATGATTGCATAGCTCTCAATTGAAGGTCATAGTACCAGTGTAGCACTTTTTATGGTTGGCTACCCCTACATAGGTTGCCAAAGGACTAAAAGGAGGACCTAAGATATCACTGACTTTTAAAGAGAAAGTTGTCTTTTTGCCTCTCATCCGACTCCCAGAAGCAGGCTGAGAGATTAGCAGCCAGGAGCCTAGCAGGGGCGGCAGGGTGTGTGTGGGGCGGGGGGATGGGAGGGAAGCATCAAATAGGCCCTGGGGACAACTGTAAGTGAGATGTTGCAGGCTGAGGATCTGTTGTTGACCAGACCAGTGACCAGCAAAATTTTTGTGGACAAGAATATCCAGTTAGAATTTTGTGCCAAAACAGTCTTGACATATTTGCCACACACACACACCCTCTCTTTACAAAGCTGCGGCTGCAGCACGACAAATGCTTCGACCCTTGTGGGCATCGGAGCGATTACCACAGCAAGAGCCGCTACCATGTCTTTGTAAAAGGAGCTCTTATTGAGACTTTTTGGGAGATTGCATATAGGAACCCACAATTATGAATGGATTTATATTTGTATTTTATTAAAATCAATAAAAATAAAAATCTTTGAACAGAAAAAATAAAAATGAATGGATGCAAAATGTTATTTTAGATTCTAGGTAGAGTGAAGGTCCTGCTAAAGGAAAAAGCAAAAGCAAACTAGGAACAAGATTTTGGAAAATTCTCTACTATTTTGGATTTTCTCATTTTTGTCTATACTTGTCTATGAAAGTAACAGTGATCTGTTCTAGATCTATTGATTCACTCAGTAAAGTACCAGTCTGATATTTAAAATCAACAGCTCGTATTACTTTAAAACACCAAATGTGGCATTTAAGATTATACTTGAATATTCTACATTGGTGCTACCTGGATACCAGTGCTGAATATATGGGTATAGAGCAGCCTTTGGAAGTTATCCTGGCATTGCTGATATTCAGCCCTGCTATTCAAATAAATATCCTTACAAGGATTTGCTATTTTGCTGTCCTAATGTGTCTAGATAACTTCTAGCTCCCCCTTGATTGTGTCCCCTGACCACTCCAACACTACCCAGATAGCGCCAGGGTGGTCAGTAAGGATTTTCAGCAGCATTATCCAAATAATGCCAGTGAAAATCCGGGTATGGCCCCAGTGAGTATCACTTATCTATTCAGATACGTGCTGCTGAATTTCAGGGCCTGTATTTTTATCCCTAGCTATCTGGATTGGACAGTGACTTCATTTTGAAATGGCTGACTGCCTGAAAGCAGAGAATTGACAACTGAAAGATATGATGAGGTTTGGTGGTCATCTGTGACCTAGAGTCTTGATGGGGATTCTTCCTTCTACCCCTCAGGAGCCATGTAGAGGGAAGAGAGACCCCCATCTCCCCACAGTCATAGTCACTAGGTCTCCCACCTTACTAGGGTCCCAGGTATCAGTTATGTATAAACAACTTCTGTAAACTTCATATCAAGAATGCACTACCCATCTCAACCATTAGAATTTTAGCACATCTCAGCATCTAAGTATATTTACTTGCCCGTTATTAACATTACGGATTGCCGCTCAAACATTATGGTCCAGATTCTCTAAACAGCACCATTGTCAGCAGCTGCCTTAAAAGTGTCTGCCGATCGCATGTCAATCAAACGATGGCATCATTTACAGAATCTTGCCTCTGGCAAAGGTAGGCTTTGGAACTATAAGCCAGGGTTTTCAAGGCCTACATTTCCGGTGCCTATCTCTGATGTGAATCGTGCCGTAAAACGCCTATATAGGTGCGATTCTGGTGCCTTTTTAAGTGTCTTGAAAATCATTTTAAAACATCTATTAAACAGCATTTTTCACTTAGGTGTCGTTTATAGAATATGGGCCTATGGGAATAATTCTGTAAAGAAATTACTGACATTTATGTGGCAATATGCAAAAAAAGGACTGGAATATGGGTCTATACCCAATGTTTATGTGCATATAGGCATGTAAATATCAAAAGTCTATCTATTTGTTATTCTATATATTCACACATATCTTCAATAGTGCATATATTTTAGAGGTGGGCATTCACATGTGGAGAATCTAAGTAAAGTATGGGTGGCATTTACACCAACTCTTAAGGCTTGCATAAGTTCTCATGTCTAAGCACATATTATTTCTTATTATTTTTAAAAAAGAGTAATGTCTTTAAATGGAAGAAAAAGCCTCAGGTTTGTCTAGGCAGGGCATACGTGCTCAAGCCTCCTCTACCCACATCATTGGCTGCAAAAAGCTTCTGTGAAAACTTTACACTTGCCGCTAGGCTAAATTTCAGCTTGGGACAAAAATTGCTTAATTAGCAATGCTGCTAAAAGTGCTGAAGTAAACTTGGCGTCTCTCAAAAGCCAACGTTTCACGGATCACTACCGCTTCTTCAGGGCTTCCTGACACCCCACTGCAAATGATGTGGGTGGAGGAGGCTTGAGCACGTATGCCCTGCCTAGACAAACCTGAGGCTTTTTCTTCCGTTTAAAGACATTACTCTTAGCTAACAGAGTGGAGCACTTTTGTTTTGTTGTACGATATACATTTATCCACTTCACTAACGTTGATTTAGTAATATTATTATTTTTAAGTGCAAAAACTGTATATACACAGTATGCCAATATTCTAAAAAGAAAAGTGGGTGCCTTCTTTCCTTTATAGAATAGGATCTTCTTAGGTGCCTTCTAGATGCCTAAATCTAAGTGCTCCTCTATAGACTTGCCCTCGACGAGTGACGTGATTAAATTTGCAGACGATACAAAGTTATTCAGAGTAGTCAGGACACAGAAGGATTGCGAAGACCTACAAAGAGACATAAATACGGTCGAGGAATGGGCCACAAAATGGCATATGAGGTTCAACGTGGATAAGTGCAAGGTGATGTATGTCGGTAACAAAAATCATATGCACAAATACAGGATGTCCAGAGCTATACTCGGAGAGAGCCCCCAGGAAAGAGACTTGGGAGTACTTGTAGACAAGTCAATGAAATCGTCTGCGCAATGTGCGGCGGTGGCGAAAAGGGCAAACAGAATGCTAGGAATGATTAAGAAGGGGATCGCAAACAAATCAGAAAAGGTTATCATGCTGTTATACCGGGCCATGGTACGCCCCCCACCTGAAATACTGCGTTCAACACTAGTCGCCATACATGAAAAAGGACATAGTACTACTCGAAAGGGTCCAGAGAAAAGCGACAAAAATGGTTAAGGGACTGGGGGAGTTGCTATACAACGAGAGGCTAGAGAAACTGGGTCTCTTCTCCCTTGAGAAGAGAAGATAAAGAGGGGACATGATAGAAACATTCAAGATATTGAAGAGAATTGAACTAGTAGAGAAAGAGAGACTGTTCACCCTCTCCAAGGTGAAGAGAACGAGAGGGCACTCTTAGATAGGAAAAGATTCTGTGCAAACATAAGGACGTTCTTCTTCACCCAGAGTGCTAGAAATCTGGAACGCTCTTCCGGAGGCTGTTATAGGGGAAAGCACCCTTCAGGGATTCAAGACAAGGTTGGATAAGTTCCTACTGGAACAGAACATACGCAGGTAAGACTAGTCTCAGTTAGGGCACTGGTCTTTGACCTAAGGGCTGCCGTGTGAGCGGACTGCTGGGCACAATGGACCACTGGTCTGACCCAGCAGCGGCAATTCTTATGTCCTTATGTTTATGCTTCTAAAGCCTGTGCTTATGAAAAGCAGCTTTGTTAATACCGCCTGCACTTGCCATTGTTGGATACGGTGATGTGAGGAGTCCTTTTTGGGGGGGTGTTGAGTTTGCTCAGCTGGGTCAGTTAACAGTAATGCTGATACATTGTTTTTGCTGATATGTTATTGGTTGCTGTGGCCATGGGGAATAGCAGGAAGGATGAGTTTATTCAGAGGAGGAGTGACTGGCTTTAGTATCTGGCTGGCTGAGTTGTGCACTGTCACTTCAGTGCTATTACTTAGTCAGCAAAAAGGGGAGGACTGCAAAGCAGACTTCCATATCCATGACGATAATTTGTATGACTGCTCTTCTAGTCAGGATTTCCTATTTATGCAGCGCTCGCTTGTTCTTTGTTCATTAGTTAATAACAATTTATTGGCAGCTAATGGCTAGAGTTTCATTTTAGGCTTTGGGCTCAGGCTAGGCATAAATTATCAGCAAATGCCCTAACCAGAGAGTTCTCACTCCTGTAAAACAAAATGAGTTAGCTATTTTCAGGTTCTGATTTTTTAAGGAGCGTAATGAATTTTGTTAGCCAGCCCAGACCATTTCAAGGAAATTAATGTCTTGTACTCCAGTCAATCGCTTTATTAAAATACAGAACTTTCTCCACAATGTGCAATTTACTTACAATATCCTCCATTTCAGATGCATAGGTTTGCCAATTCTCAATCTTTATAGAGGACTGTATTTTCATATGTCCTCTCCTTCTTGAAGATTCATAATTCCCCCTCCCTTTTCCCTCCAAAGTATCTGCATAGAGATCCAAAGGGACTCTCTCTTCTTTTCCTAGTTCTCTCTCTTAGGAAATTCTCTCTCCATACTCTATTCACCTTATTACACCATAAATTATTCTGTTGAATGGATAGAGAATATTCTCGTTTGGTGCGCACTCCAAGTGGCCTTCTTTTCCTCTTACGTTTACTTACTTTTTCTTACAAAATGGTTTGTTGCCCCTGCAATAGCTCCTTTCAGTTTTGTCCACTGCTTTCCTACTTCTTTCAGATGTTCCCATCCAGACAATTCATTGACGTAGTCCCTCATTTGAACAAAGTTACTTGTTTAAAGTCTAGAACCTTTACTATGGAATGAGCCCTCTCTACACCTGTCTTAATATTAAACCACACCGTGTGGTGATCATTGGGTGCCAGATGACCACCCTCTGTAAGATCAGAAACACTTTCCCTTTTTGTAAGCAGTAAGGGCTAGATTCACTAAGCCAATCCACCGATCAAGTCCCGACCACTTAGCAACCCCTTTGCGACCCGATTTTCCTATAACCCGATTCACTAACCTCTGCCTTGATCATTCTCCAATCCGTGCATGCAAATGAGGGGGAACGGCATTCAAATGTAGGCAGGCAGCAATTCACTAAAAAAAAATGAGGGACACCGACTGGGCTGACCGATCAAAAAATAAGCGATTGCTGAGGACCAGTCGCTCAGGTCCTTTCCAACTGTCCTGCCTTCTGCCACCCTGCTTCTCTGCCCCAATCCTGCTTCTCTGCTCTGCCCCAATGTCCTATTCTCTGCCCTGATCCTGCTTCTCTGCCCCGATATCCTTCTGCTCTCTGAACCGATCTTGCTTCTCTGCTCTCTGCCCCGAGCCTGCTTCTCTACTCTGCCCCGATCTCCTGCTCTCTGCCCCGATCTCCTTCTGCTCTCTGCCCCAATCCTGCTTCTCTGCTCTGCCCTGATGTCCTATTCTCTTCCCCCGATCCTGCTTCTCTGCTCTCTGCCCCGATTTCCTTCTGCTCTCTGCCACAATCTCCTTCTGCTCCGATCTCCTTCTGCTCTCTGCCCCGAGCCTGCTTCTCTGCTCTCTGCCCCGATCTCCTTCTGCTCTCTGCCCCAATCCTGTTTCTCTGCTCTGCCCCGATCTCGCTTCTCTGCCCCGATCTCCTTCTGCTCTCTGCCCCAATCCTGCTTCTCTGCTCTCTGCCCCGAGCCTGCTTCTCTGCTCTGCCCCGATGTCCTATTCTCTGCCCCGATCCTGCTTCTCTGTACTCTGCCCCGATTTCCTTCTGCTCTCTGCCTCGATCCTGCTTCTTTGCTCTCTGCCCCGATCTCCTTCTGCTCTCTGCCCCGATCCTGCTTCTCTGCTCTGCCCCGATGTCCTATTCTCTGCCCCGATGCTGCTTCTCTGCTCTCTGCCCCGAGCATGCTTCTCTGCTCTCTGCCCCAAGCCTGCTTCTTTGCTCTGCCCTGATCTCCTACTCTCTGCCCCGATCTCCTTCTGCTCTCTGCCCCAATCCTGCTTCTCTGCTCTGCCCCGATGTCCTATTCTCTGCCCCGATGCTGCTTCTCTGCTCTCTGCCCCGAGCATGCTTCTCTGCTCTCTGCCCTGAGCATGTTTCTCTGCTCTCTGCCCCAAGCCTGCTTCTTTGCTCTGCCCCGATCTCCTGCTCTCTGCCCCGATTTCCTTCTGCTCTCTGCCCCGATCCTGCTTCTCTGCTCTCTGCCCCATCTCCTTCTGCTCTCTGCCCCAATCCTGCTTCTCTGTTCTGCCCCGATCTCCTACTCTCTGCCCCGATCCTGCTTCTCTGTACTCTGCCCCGATTTCCTTCTGCTCTCTGCCTCGATCCTGCTTCTTTGCTCTCTGCCCCGATCTCCTTCTGCTCTCTGCCCCGAGCCTGCTTCTCTGCTCTCTGCCCCGATCTCTTTCTGCTCTCTGCCCCGATCTCCTACTCTCTGCCCCGATCTCGCTTCTCTGCTCTCTGTCCCGATCTCCTTCTGCTCTCTGCCCCAATCCTGCTTCTCTGCTCTGCCCCGATGTTCTATTCTCTGCCCCAATCCTGCTTCTCTGTACTCTGCTCCGATTTCCTTCTGCTCTCTGCCTTCATCCTGCTTCTTTGCTCTCTGCCCCGATCTCCTTCTGCTCTCTGCCCCGATCCTGCTTCTCTGCTCTGCCCCGATGTCCTATTCTCTGCCCCGATACTGCTTCTCTGCTTTCTGCCCCAAGCATGCTTCTATGCTCTCTGCCCCGAGCATGCTTCTCTGCTCTGTGCCCCAAGCCTGCTTCTTTGCTCTGCCCCGATCTCCTACTCTCTGTCCCGATCTCACTTCTCTGCTCTCTGTCCCGATCTCCTTCTGCTCTCTGCCCCAATCCTGCTTCTCTGCTCTGCCCCGATCTCCTACTCTCTGCCCCGATCTCGCTTCTCTGCTCTCTGTCCCGATCTCCTTCTGTTCTCTGCTCCAATCCTGCTTCTCTGCTCTGCTCCGATGTCCTATTCTCTGTCCCGATGCTGCTTCTCTGCTCTCTGCCCCAAGCCTGCTTCTTTGCTCTGCCCCGATCTCCTGCTCTCTGCCCCGATCCTGCTTCTCTGCTCTCTGCCCCGACTCTCCTGCCCTTTCCCTCAGTGCAAGCCCGTGCTTTTAACCCGTGGGTTTAAAGAGGGTTAAATCCACGGGTTCGCGAAGTAAAAAAAAAAAGCAGTAAAGTTCCTCCTGCCTCAAAAAAAAAAAAAAAGTTTCAAGTAGATAGTCAGGCAAAGTAGATAGTCTGCACATGTATTGGGATCCCCTGGTTGAGGGCGTGATTCCGAATGCCCTCATTTGCATGAAGGCACTTCGTGAATCAGCCCCCCGGCCATGAATCAGGTCGCTCATGGATCGGATCCGATCCACTGCCTTAGTGAATCCAGCCCTGAGCCCAGTATGGCTCCATCCTGCGCGGCTTCCATTTCTAACTGCTGGAACAGTTCTCCTTGCAGAAAATCCAGGATCCCTACGTATGATTTTATGGATTTCATTATTTAATATACCACCCTTCCTTTGGCAATAACAAGGCAGTTCCACAAAATAATAAAAACTTAAAATTTGGAAAGGAACTACAATTTAGAAGAAAAAAGGATAGCACAGGAAGAAAGAGGGAGAGCAAAAAAAAAAAAAAAAGACCCCACAATAGGGATGCCCAGTGGTGTAGCAAGGATGGGAGATGCCCAGGGTAGTGGTGCCCCCTTGCCCTCTTCACCACCTCCCCCCTCTTCAACACCACCACATGTGCTCCCCTTCCCTTCTCCTGTACCTGTTTAGTTCCCCAGTGTGAGTAGCATCTCTAACTTGCTGCCCATCCCAGTGTCAGCTCTCCCTCCGACATCACTTCCTAGTGGTGGGACCTGGAAGTATTAGAGGAGTGCCGAGGCCAGTGCAAGAAGCAGGTTGGAGCTGCTACTCACCGGTGAATAGCTAGAGGTACAGTGGTGGGGAATTGAAGGAGCACGTGCAGCGGGGAAGGAGTGGGAAGGAGCAGGGGGCGGAGAGGAGGAGTAGTGCCGGCATCCCCACCAAGATATACCCCCCTTACTATGCCACTGGGGATAATCCAACCAAAATCTGACATGTTAAAATCACCTGTTAGTTATACTTCCCCTTTTACAGCTACATTCCGAATGGAACGCGCTACCGGAGGATGTGATAAGCAGGAGCACGCTACAGGGCTTCAAAGAAGGTCTGGACAGGTACCTGGAGGACAAAGGGATAGAGGGGTACAGATAGGAGTAGAGGTAGGTTATAGGGATAGGATTAGAGGATTAGAGGCAGTTACAAAATTAGTAAGGGGCACTGTTCAGGCAATTAGGCCTGATGGGCCGCCACGGGTGCGGACCGCTGGGCAAGATGGACCTCTGGTCTGCCTCAGCGGAGGCAACTTCTTATGTTCTTATGTCTTCTATTAAATCTCTGACCACTTCTTATCTGTGAAGGAGACCTATGTCTTACACCAATGTAAATATATTTTCCATTCCCTCTTTCCAGATTGACCCACAGTGCCTTTTCCTTACCCTGCAAATCTAGCAATTGTGTGGTTTAAATATGATCTTTAACACATGACGCCACTCTCCTCCTTTTCTTCCTACCCTGTCTTTCCTGAACAGATTACAGCCCGGTATAACTACCCTGTTTCCCTGAAAATAAGACCTATCCCGAAAATAAGCCCTAGCATAATTTTTAAAGATACTCCTAATATAAGCCTTACCCCAAAAATAAGTCCTAGTTAAGATCGACCCCCGAAGCCCCCCACCCCAAATGCACCCGATACTCCTTGACTCCATCCCTGACACTAGTGCTGCTTGATTTGCTGAAAAAAAATTGGACTCGTTGATTCAGAAACCCCCCACCCCTGCTGCTTTAGGAGGCCTCGGAGCGGAGGTATGTCAGTCTCACGGTGGGAGGGTCGGTGGGGTTCTGCTGCACAGGGGGATTGGAGGGAGGGATAGAAAGATGCTGCACAAGGGGAGGGGAAGGAAAGAGGAAGAACTGGGATGGGGGGAGAGGAAGGGAGAGATGTTTTACATGAAAAAAAATAAGACATCCCCAAAAGTAAGCCCCAGTGCATTTTATGGACCCAAAATTAATATAAGAGACTGTCTTATTTTCAGGGAAACATGGTATATCTCAGTCATGGTTCTCCATGAACCCTGTCTCTGTGATCACCACTAAATCCAACTCAGCCTCTTCCACCTCAACCTTTAGATCTAGAACCTTGTTTCCCATACTTCAAGCATCTAATATAATAAAATGCTAGGCCGCGCATGCGCAGTTCCTAAGTGTGTGCCGCTTTTCCGTGAGCTGTAGCGACACATAGGAAGTGCGCATGCGGGCTGTCAATGAACGTGACTATGCTACAACCAAAATTTAAAACCATTATTCCATGCTTGTGCCAAATATAACTGGTTAATATTGTGACAAATTATCAACTACCCTATTTGTGATGCCAGTATTTGATCATAAAGGACTGTAACTTGCATGGAATGGCAGGTGCAGCTCTGGCCATCTTATTGAGCAGACTGGATGGAACATGTGGGTTTTTATCTGCCATCATATACAAAGTGCCACTGAAAAGTTCTCAGCCCAACCTACAAAGTTGGGGCAATCTCCATCGAGGGCTATACACTTAGGGCCAGATACTGTAAAGGACATCTAAAATTTAAGCGTTGTTTACACGTCCAGCAAGAAAATGATGAGCGCGATTCTATAATGCTTAGATGCATTATAGAGAATCAGGCTCAGCACAGCCCAGCACCGCTCAGTGAGTCTAGACGTGTCTAAATAGTTAGACATCCTTTACAGAATAGCCTTTTAGGTGTCACATAAATGTCTATAATATTATCGCGTCTCATTATTATGACATCATTAAAATAGCAATTTCATGCTGGTTTTCATTACAATTGTATGCAGCGAAATGCTGACACCACAATTATATTTTATTTATCTTTTAATCCTTTTTATTCTGCTTCTGTCACAGGGAGCAGAGTGGTATGCAAACCAACATCAGGGTGCTAAGGCTGTAGTTTTAACCATTGCACCACACATATGCAGATAGTAAACTGCATGTTGATTCCAAAGCCAAGCTTATATCCTCTCAATTTACAAGCAGTCATTTCTCTAGGATAAATATCAAACATGTACTTTCAAAACTTGTCCAATTCCTCTTTTGGCCTCTGTGTTCCTCACAGCACATGGAAAAAAAATTATATATATATATATATATATACCCATACATACAGTGTTCCCCCGTGAATTCGCGGTTCGCAGACTCACTCATTCGCAGTCTGCTCCGACCGCCTCTTCCTGTAGTAAAGTTGGGCTACACCAATCAGGAGCTGCATGTCAAAGTAGCTCCTGACTGGTGTAGCCTGACTTTACTACAGGAAAAGGCGGTCGGAGCAGATCGCGAGTGATTTTCTTCACCTGCCAACGCTCCAGCTGCCCTCTCCTGCCTCTCCAACTACCCTCTCCTGTCTCCCCTGCCTTTTGACAGGCGAAAAACCACATTTGTGGTTTTTCAAAATTCACAGGTTAGGCTGGACTCATTTAGAGCACTGCGTAAGCGGACTGCTGGGCACGATGGACTACTGGTCTGACCTAGCAGTGGCAATTCTTATGTTCTTATGCTCTTATATATTGTATACTAAATCCTCTATTTTTTAGTAAGAGCACTGCTTGCAAAAGGAGGTCTAGTTTTGAGCGTGAGTTGGGCGCTAGATAGGCTTCAGTTAAGGTGGATATGACTTAGGCATCACTTAAGTGTGCTTGATGTGTCTGCATATAGGTGAATGGGGCTTCTATGTTTAATAATGCATTACTTAAGCAAAGCACATGAAAAAATATATATATATTGCATAGTAAAGCTTCTATTTTGGGGGCTAAAGAGGACTCCAGGTTGATATTAAGGTCAAAATATGTTTAATATTGCATTACTCAAGCAAAGCACTTGAAAAAAAGTATATATTGCATACTAAATCTCATTTCCAAAAGGTTAAGAACATAAAAGGAAATACAGTACTCACACAATGGATGCAGCAATTCAAAGCATCAATTTAACATTATCAATATGCACCTAGATGGCAGAATGCCACTAAAAAAGATAGGAATATGTGCTAGGGTATCTGACCACCCTTGGGATTTGAACTCATGACCTTTGGAAGATGGAAGCAGTGCCTCGTAGGGATTCCTGCCATGTGAGATGATGTGAGATCATAGACATCGTAGGGTAAAAATAAGTTTCCCTTTGGGCCCTAGAAAGGGCAGAGTGCTAATGTAAATGGCAAAGTCATCAATCCATACTCTCTTATGAAACCCAAAAGAAGCTGTGAAGGTATTAGGGGGAGTTGTGTGGATTTGAAAACACAATCTTTGGAAGATGGAAGCAGTGCCTTTAACCACTGAGCTACAGGACCTTTTGTTTAGACAGAGGTTCCTATTATTTTGTAGTGACATTCTGCCATCTAGGCACATTGATGATGTCACAATGATGTCAAGATTGTGCATCAGACATGTCCACTTGTTCTGAACTACTACAGCCATTGGGTGAGTACACTTCTCCCTCTGGATTCGCAGGGGATAGGGGCAGAGCCGGACCGCGAATGGTGAAATACCGCGAATATCTTCTAGTCCGGCTCTGACCCACCCCCGCCTCCCTCCCGCCTTCCCCCCCGGCATCCTGGCCTTACCTGGTGGTCTAGCGGGCTTTCAGGGCAGGAGCGATTTTCCTGCGCTCCTTCCCCATGCAGATCACCAATAGGAAATGGCTGCCGTGAGTTCCCGTAGTCTCTCGAGACTATGACGGGAACTCCCCACAGCCATTTCCTATTGGCGATCTACACGGGGCAGGAGCGCAGGTAGATCGCTCCTGCCCCGAAAGCCTGCTAGACCACCAGGTAAGGCCAGGACGCCGGGGGGAAGGCTAAACTATGGGGGGTTTTTTCTTCCCCTCCCCAAAAAAATGCGAATATGTGAAATCGCGATTGCTGAAACCGCGAATGGGGAGGGGGAAGTGTAGTGTATTTTCTTCTATGTTCTTAATCTTTTGGAAATAAGATTTAGTATGCAATATACATATATATATTTCATGTGCTTTGCTTGAGTAATGCATTATTAAACATCTTTTTCTATTATCATCAAATAGGAGTCCTCTTTATCCCAAAAATAGAATTTTAGTATGCAATGTATATATATTTTCATGTGCTTTGCTTTCTTAAACATATTTTAAACAAAGGGCTCCTTTTACTAAGGTGTGCTAGAGGTTTTAGCGTGCGCTATGCGCACGCTACAATGCCAAGCGCACTAAACACTAATGCCTCCATAGAGCTTGTGTTAGTATTTTTCGTTTAGCACATGGTTTGCGCGCGCTAAAAACGCTAGCGCACCTTAGTAAAAGGAGCCCAAAGTAATGCATTATTAAGCATTACTATATGTTTAATGTATTAAACATACTATGGGGGCTCATAATCAAAACAAAATAATGTCTAAAAAGTGGCCTACATCGGTACTTGGACGATCAAAAATCCAGATCGCCTAAGTACCGATAATCAAAGCTGGTTTTAGACGTTTCTAAAACCAGCTTAGGCCTTTCCCCTGCCTCTAAACACCTAGAGGGAAAAAATGCGTTTTTAGAGGAGGGGAAAGGGCGGGAGGTGGGATGATCTAGACTTAGATGTACAGCAGGTATAACCAAAAGGTTTAACAAGTTGCCTAGTCGGCACTTAGACCAAGTTAAAACAGGTATAAGTGCCGAAAAGGGGCCACTGAGCTGATCACGGCTGCTGCGATCAGCTCAGTGGCCCCGGCAACCTGCTCACCCTCCACCGCAACAATCACGGCAGGAAAAATGGCTCATCTCCTCTGTTGCGATGGCGATCCCCCACCCCCCCGAACTGCGGCACTTTGGGTTGAGGATTTTAGGTAAGAGGGGTGTTGGGGTGGGGTATCGCACAGTTGTAGGTTGGGGGGGTGTCACGGGGTTCAAGGGGTGGTTGTGGTGAAGGTTCATCGTAGGCAGGAGGGGTTGGGCTCCCTCCTGCCCGTATCAGTTGGGGGAAGTGGGGAGTCGCCAGGGCAAGAAAGGTTGGGCTCCCTCCTTCCCGGATCAGTTGGGGGGGTCACCGGGGCAGGAGGGGTTACGCTCCCTCCTTCCCAGATCACATTGGGTGGTGAGGGGTCACCAGGGCAGGAGGGGTTGGGCTCCCTCCCTCCTGCCCGTATCGGTTCGGTGGGTGAGGGGATCGCAGCAGGAGATATTGGGCATCCCTCTTACAGCGATGGCGATCCCCCACTCCCCCGAACTGCAGCAATTCAGGGGAAGGATCACAGCAGGGGAGATGCCTCATCTCTCCTACCACTATCCTCACCCCGAAGTGCCGCAGTTCGGGGGGGTGGGGGATCACCATCGCGGCAGGGGAGATGAGCCATCTCTCCTGCCGCAATCGTTGCTGGGGGGGGGAATTCTGTAACCGGTGTTCTTTTTGACAGACATCGGTTACAGAATCCAGCTTTTAGGCGAAAGACTGGCCCCTCCTTCGCCTTAAAGGTCTGGTTTTGGGCGTTTGAGACTTAGGCTGTTTTTTGGTTGGTAATGTGTTGTAAGTGTAGACATAGACGTAGTGGTGGTCTGGGCGTTTAAACAGCTAAACCCTGATGTTTTTTATGAGAATTTTCCCTGCTTCTACTTTCAACGTTTAGGGCCTACGCCAAAAGGGGAGTTAGATGTTTTTTTTATTATGCCCCTCCACATGTTTAATAATGCATGTTTTATACATGCATTACTATATGTTTAATAATGCATTAAACAAAGTAATGCATTATTAAACATATTTTGAGCTTAATATCAACCATGAGTCCTCTATACCTCAAAAATAAAAGTCCTGTTCACCTATAAGTGGATGCCTATGGCACGCCTAAGTGACACCTAAGTCACGTCCACCTAACTTGCGTCTACCTAGTGCCCAGCTCATGCTCAAAATTAAACCTGGTTTTGCAACACCTAATATTTAGGTGTTAGGTAGACGCACTCAGGCGCTGAGTGGCATGCGATTCTCTATATGGACGTCCAAATTGAAGCCATGCCCATGCCTATTTTTTAGGTACAACTTTTTCCAATGGGCATCCATGAAATTGTGGACATCTATTTGTAGAATCACGTCCAGAGTTTAGACATCTAAGTTCCAATTAAGGCTTGTTAAAGTCATTAATTGGACTTATTTTCCACTTTATTTGAACGCCTAAGTCGATGGAAGTCCACATTGTAGACGCCTAAAGTTAGACGTCCTTTACAGAATTTGGCCCTTAGTCCAGTGATTTTCCACTTTTTTTGTTCCTTATTTTTCAGACAGGACAAAAAAGTGCAAAATCACTGGACTAAGGGCTCCTTTTACTAAGCCGCATTAGGGCCTTAACGCGCTGAATAGCGCACGCTAAATTGCCGCGTGTGGTAGACCTCAAAGCTAGCATTGAGCTGGCATTATTCTAGAAGCGTAGCGCGCGGTAATTTTGTGCGTGTGCTAAAAACGCTAGCGCACCTTAGTAAAAGGAGCCCTAAGTGTATAGCCCTTGATGGAGCCTGCCCCAACTTTGTTGGTTGGGTTGAGAACTTTTCAGTCCCCCCATACTATATTACTATGTAATTTGGCAAGGTAACATAAGACTAGGAAGACAATTCTATAACTGAGCACCAGTGGCATACCAATGGCGGGTATGGGGGGGGGCGTTCCACCCCGGGTGCAGCCTTAGGGGGGTGCACAGCCGGACAGGTCCGGAAAATTCCTGGGCTGCAACGGCACTCAGCGGCATCAGCGCCCCCCCCCCCTCCGTGACAGCACTCAGCGGCATCGGTGCCCCCCCTGCCCCGCGACAGCACTCAAGTTTGGCCTCCTTCTCCCGGCATCAGCAGAACTTCAGATCGGCAACAGGTGCTCATTCAAAAGCTTCCCCTGACTGAGGGGGAACACTGCCCATACGCCGAGAGGTTGGATAGGCTGGGGCTCTTCTCTCTGGAAAAAAGGAGGCTCAGGGGAGATATGATAGAGATCTTCAAGATCATGAGGGGCATAGAGAGGGTGGATAGGGACAGATTCTTCAGACTGAAGGGGTCAACAGGCACGAGGGGGCATTCGGAGAAACTGAAGGGAGATAGGTTCAGAACAAATGCAAGGAAGTTTTTCTTCACCCAAAGGGTCGTGGACACTTGGAATGCGCTACCGGAGGAAGTGATCAGGCAGAGTACGGTACAGGGATTCAAACAGGGATTGGACGGATTCCTGAGGGATAGGGGGATCGTGGGATACTGAGAGAGGTGCTGGGATGTAACACAGGTATAGAAAGCAAACCAAGTAATAAGTATAGAAATCCAACCAGGTCATGCATGTGCAAGACCGGAGGGTTAGGACTTCGATGGGAAGATAAGACTCAATGGGAAACCAAGGTGGCAAGGGGGCCCCTTCTGGTGACTCAGACAGGCCGTGACCTGTTCGGGCTGCCGCGGAAGCGGACTGCTGGGCAAGATGGACCTGTGGTCTGACCCAGCGGAGGCACTGCTTATGTTCTTATGTTCTTATGTTAACTGCCTTGGCGGAAACAGGAAGCTGAGTCAGGGGAAGCTTTTGATTGAGCACCTGTTGCCGATCTGAAGTTCTGCTGATGTCGGGAGAAGGAGGCCGAATTTGAGTGCTGTCGCGGGGCAGGAGGGGGCGCCGATGCCGCTGAGTGCCATCGCAGCCCAGGAATTTTGCGGACCTGTCCGGCTGTGCGTCCCCCCCTAAGGCTGCACCTGGGGCGGACCTCCCCCCCTTGGTACACCACTGCTGAGCACCTGGTAAGAGCCTACTCTATAAGGAAATATAGGTTTTCCTTTATAGAATAGTTGCATAACATGAAAATCTGCACCTATAATTTGGGCTTGAGAATTTACACCTGCCCCAGTGCCATGCTCATAACATATAATATTCTGTAAGTTATGTGCATTCTCCACCCAGACTCCGCTCATACATTTGTCTACCTGTAAAATGCAATCTATGTAAGATATGTGCATATGTATGGAATTAATTCAGCTTGTAACTGTTAGTGAGTGCTTTACTGAATTGCCCTGCAGATGTCCTTCCTATTTAGTGTTCTTATTGCCTTCTTCATCACGTATCAGTGCTTGTGCCTTGAATGTCATTTTAATTGTATTTCTAGAGGTACATTTCCCAAAAGAATTCAGTTAAACCTGTTTTCCCAGCAAACAGAACAAATCTGAAATACACTGACCTTTTATTTGTGTTATATATAAATAAATTTGAACAACTCACAATTACTGTATATTTGCAAAAGCAGAAACCGTTTATTAAATAACGTGTTTATAACATTTGAGACATGATTTACTAAGCTATTGTCTCAGAAACACAGAATGAGATAAAAGTACATCAGACTCTTAAACTGAATTGATCACAGGGAACTACTTTCATACTTCTACTGGAAAAAGGGCAGTGGCCCACTTTTACTAAGCTGCGATAGAGGTTTTTACCACGGCCCAGAGCACAATGCTCCGATGCTCATAAGAATTCTATGAGCGTCGGAGCAGCATCAGAGCATTTAGCGATCCGGACCACAGTAGAAACCTCTACCATGGCTTAGTAAAAGGGGGGAAGTGGTAGGTTACCTATTAAACACAGAGAGGGGTATTTTTGAAAGGATGTCCCAATCAGAATTGGGACATCCTGTTCATAACATCCCAAAAATGTCCACTTCATAGCTATTTTCAAACTGGAAATACATTTGAGATTTTCTGTTTGAGCATATGGGAGAATGTCCATAATGAACAGCTATTTTACAAACTGAGAAATCCAAATTATGAATGCCAAAAATCCAGGGACGAGGAAGTCTGGCAGTATTTTAACATAAATGACCTTTCAGAGCAGAGGGGGAAGCCTAGTGGTTAATGCAGTGGACTGTAAACCAGAGCAACAGGTTCATATCCCACTACAACTCTTATTTTAAATGCTGAGAGGGGCATAATCGAAAGGGACGTCTAAGTCTGTTTACGTCCATCTCGCAAGTCGTCCAAAGTAAAAAACAGCTTAAGACACATTTTTGAAAAATACGTCCAACTTTTTTTTCGTTTCGAAAATCATCTAATTATACGTCCTGCCGATCTGATCGTCCAAGCCGCTAAATCATCCATCTTTATACCACATTTTCATCCAACTTTCCGTCCAAGTCCAAAACACCTAGAACAAGCCCAGTTGGACGTGGGAGGGGTCTGCAAAGTGATGGACTGCACACCCAGACATGCCACCTAAATAGTGGGGTACCTTACAGGGCACTGCTGTGAACTTCAGAAAAAGGGTGCCATGTCTTCTCCTCCCTACAGCTCCCTTATAGGTTATGGTGAGCCCCCCAAACCACCTTCAGAATCCCCTAGGGGAGTGCAAATGTTTATGTATCAATGCATTGATTACAGGGGCTTATGGGCATGGGTCCTCCATAGGTCCCTAACCCATCCCCAAGACAACTTAAGCTGCCTCTGTGCTGGACGACTAGGCTTTCCTATGCCAGGCGGCCAGGTCATGATAGTCCGGAGGCGGAATTTTAAAGGTGTGATTAATATTTTTATGGGGGTGGGGGGGTCAATGATCACTGCGGTAGTGTGTGTTGGTCTGTATTATGTGTTTTCAGTGCTTATCTGGTGAGTTTAGGTGGTTTTTTGTGACTTAGACCATGTTTTACAAGGTCTAAGTCACAACATCCAAGTTCCGTTGATCCTGGGCTATATAACTTTCGGATTATACATGCTGTATGACTAAGTCTAAGCCGGCCCATGTCCCGCCCAACTCCCGCCCTCGACACACCTCCCGAAATGCCCCATTTAGCTTTGGTCATTCGGCGGCACTATGTAGGCCTAGGTCGTTTAGAAATATGTCCAAAACCCGTTTTTATTATCGGCACTTGGATGTATTTGGGAAATGTTCATCCAAGTGCCGACTTAGGCCGGTTTGGGATGGTTTTCTCTTTCGATTATGAGCCCCTGAGCCATCCAGGAGCAGGGAAATACTAACTGTACCAGATGCATACCTAATATTACCATATTTTTCTCAGCAAAATTTTGGACGCCTGGCCCCACCCCATTATTCTCCCAGCCCCGACCCATTCTGCCTTCAGAATGCCCCACCCCGCCCCAAGCCCTGCACTGTTTTACCCCAAGCCCTGCCTCTCGAAAGTCTCATCTCATTATTCCTGACCTCTGGGCCATGTCCGGGGGCCTCCGAGCATGCGCGGACGCATGTGACATCATCTGTACATGCTCACAGGCCCTCCACACGTGGCCAGAGCATTCCAAAACCCAGACAATTGTTGGGTTTGGGAAAGTCCAATCAGGCACCCGGACAGTCCTCTAAAAAGAGGATATGTCCAGGTTTTCCCATCTTTAGGTTTCATAAATATTTAGGTACAGTAAGTATATGTTTGTGTGGTGGACACCTGGAATGCTCTTCCAGAGGACGTAATAGGGCAGAGTACGGTATTGGGGTTTAAGAAAGGATTGGACAATTTCCTGCTGGAAAGGGGGATAGATGGGTATAATTAGAGGATCACTGTACAGTCCTGGACCTGTTGGGCCGCCGCGTGAGCGGACTGCTGGGCACGATGGACCCCAGGTCTGACCAAGCAGAGGCATTGCTTATGTTCTTATGTTTCTGGAGGGCTCACAATTTAAAGGGGAAAAAAGGAAGCGCTGAAGTGAAGTGTTCATTTGACTTTGTTTTCTGTTTAGTGAACTGGACTAACATCTGGGGGGTGGCGGTTGGGATCATAAAACCATAGAGACTATTATCCTGTCCAAGAGGTAGAGACTTTGACTGAGTTCCTAGTACTCAGTAAAAAAAGGGCTCAGTTCAATGAAAAGAGAAATCCTTTAAAGGAGAATTATACCTTGGTTGGAAGAGGCTACAGAAAGCCAGATTTGCAGAAAACTGGGTTATGGAGGCTGCGTAATTTGCATGTTGCTCACACTTTCTAATTGACTGTTTCCTTCATGAAGTAAAAGAGCCAGAATGCTCTAGAATAGGGGTGTCAAAGTCCCTCCTCGAGGGCCGCAATCCAGTCGGGTTTTCAGGATTTCCTCAATGAATATGCATGAGATCATGCACTGCTTTCATTGTATGCTAATAGATCTCTTGCATATTCATTGGGGAAATCCTGAAAACCCGACTGGATTATGGCCCTTGAGGAGGGACTTTGACACCCCTGTTCTAGAAGTACCAGAATTAGTGATATACGCAAGGTGCTGGGTAGATAAATCACTCTGAGTGTGCTGAGGCCTAGCATAGAGGACCACTAGAGTTAACCCCAAAGATACATTTGATTATCTCTGAATTTCTTCCTTAGAGGCCAAGTTTCTCAGATCCGGATTCTCTATATGGCACCGATATCGGCCGATTGCATGTCAATTGCACGACAGAGCCGTATACAGAATCGCGCCTCCGAAAAAGATAGGCACCGGAAATGTAGGCCAGGGTTTTACAGGCCTACATTTCCGGCACCTATCTTTGTCATAAATCGCATTCTCCGTAGGTGCTTTAGGCTGCCTAAAACCACTTCCGGTGCTAACCACGCCCACAATGGCATCAGACAGCCTAAAGTGCTTATAGAGGCTTGATTCTGGAACCAGTTTTTTAGGTGCCAGTAGGCACGTTAACGTTAAAGTATTTTGCCATTTTAAACGGTGTTTCTTAATTAACTTGGGCGCTGGTAGGTTTAGGTACCATTTGTAGAATTTTCCCCTCAGTGTGTGTTGCAGACTGCTGACTGGAGTCCTGGTTAAAAGATGGCTGTGGTTGACTTTGGTTCCAAGACTTCATAACATAATCACAACACGACTAACCCATTTTTTGCCTAAATATTGGATGTTAATGGCTTTCAATCACAGTATGTCTTCATAATGTTATAGATTAGATTTTAAGAGTCCATGCAAGTTACATTTAATTCTTTCACTTGAGGGAAGCCCAAATTTAATTGGATTTTGAGCTGTGAGCTGAGTCAACTGTCCTTCTGAAGCAAAGAGTAGGCAGCCTGTGTAATGCATTATCTGCAGTAGGCAGAAAAGGCAGCTACAGTATCTGCACAGAAATAATTAATTCCAAAAATACTGCCCTGAAGATCTCATTCCAGTTTATGGATCAAATCATAGCATTACAGAACATTATTTACAAAACTGATCTCTACTTTCTCACTGGAAATCTGGATTTATATTTTTTTAAAGAAGCTAAAGGCTCATCAGCTGAAAACTTGAAGGGGGTGTATTCTGTAACATACAAATTTAGGTACCAAATTTCTGGATAAGAGCTGTTCTGTAAATATCCACTTAACTTACAAAGTAGAGAATGACACGGTGACAAAATTCATCACCGTTCCCGTCCCCGCGGATAACCACGGGAAATAATCCCATGTCATTTTCTAGTGTCTATTTCAACTTCATTCCTTCTACACCAGCATTCTTCAAAGCAAAGCTTGCGGGTCAGTAGTTGCGCCCAATTATACTCTGATTCTTCCCTCTCTCCTTAAAGAATGACATGAAGATGGTTTCCCGCGGTTATCCACGGGGACGGGAACGGTGATGAATTTTGTCACCGTGTCATTCTCTATTACAAAGTGCATACGTACAAGGGGGTGTTCACAATGGCAATGATCAAACTAGAACATGTAACTGATAGAACAGTGTAAGCTATTCAAGCACCTGCAGTATTTAAGTGCTAACACTTATGTCAAATCTATGATGGCCAAAGGTGCTTATACAGAGATGGTAAGTGTGGGCATACACTAAAGTCTCACTTAGCTGACCTTCACTTATCTGACATTCTGCATTATCCAACATACCTGGGTGACCATCGTCATTGAGATGCACAATGGTTTCTCTCCCTCTTTCCTAGCATCATGTTTAGTTAAAAGGCAGCATTGCCAGGTTAGACTCTTGGGCACAGTAAGTTTCTAAACTCTTATTACTGCTGCCTCTTTTAAGATATGCATTCACCATGACACTCTTTTGCCACACATCTACATTTTTTTTTTTAGTATTATCCAATTTTTCAGTTATCCAACCATCTGTCAGTCCCATTTACATCAGATAATCAAGATTCTACTTTATCTGGTTAAGCTAGTCTTTTATACAGAAAAGTAGGCACCCATGTTCCTTTATATAATAGGCTCCTACAACCCCCCCCCCCCACACACACACACACAAATGCACACATAAATAGAGATCGATTTTATATACTATATCTATACACAAGCACGCACAGGGGCCTATTTATGTAGCTGCCCAGAGAAATGGGCTTAGGTGCATCCTTACGTGGGCCCTTCCTGTTTTTCATGCTGTCAAAAAGGGCTTTTTCCCATTTTTTTTCCTGGACACCCTAGGGTGAATCCACCCTAGGGTTTTGAAAGAACTAAAAGAACAAATAGCGGAATCACTACAGCAGGTTTGCAATCTATCCCTGAAAACAGGGGTAATCCCGGAGGATTGGAAGATAGCAAATGTTACACCCATCTTTAAAAAAAGGATCGAGAGGTGATCCGGGGAACTACAGACCAGTAAGTCTGACATCGGTCCCGGGGAAGGTGGCGGAAGCGCTGATAAAAGACAACATCGAAGAGCACCTAGAAAGAAATAAACTGATGAAAACAAGCCAACATGGCTTCTGCAAGGAAAGATTATGCCTAACGAACTTATTGCACTTCTTTGAAGGAATTAACAAACAAATGGATGAAGGGGCCTCCATAGACATCATATACTTAGATTTCCAAAAAGCCTTCGACAAGGTACCCCATGAAAGCCTACTATGGAAACTGAAGAACCATGGGATGGAAGGAGATGTACATAGATGGATCAAAAATTGGCTGGCGGGAAGGAAGCAAAGGGTAGGAGTGAAGGGCTATTACTCAGACTGGAGAACGGTCATGAGAGGTGTTCCGCAGGGGTCGGTACTTGGACCACTGCTGTTCAATGTATTTATTAATGACCTAGAAACAAGGACGAAGTGCAAGGTTATAAAATTCGCAGATGACACAAAACTTTTTAGTGGGGTTAGGACTATGAAGATTTACAAAGGGACCTGAACAAACTGGGAGAGTGGGCGAATAAATGGCAGATGAACTTTAATGTAGAGAAATGTAAAGTCTTGAATATAGGAAACAGAAACCCGATTTACAGCTATACGATGGGAGGGCTGGTAATGGGTGAAAGTAGCCTAGAGAAGGACTTAAGGGTACTGGTGGATAAGACGATGAAGCTGTCGGCACAGTGCGCAGCGGCCTCAAAGAAGGCAAACAGAATGCTAGGTATTATCAAGAAAGGTATTACAACCAGAACGAAGGATGTTATCCTGCCATTATATCGGGCGATGGTGCGCCCGCATCTGGAGTACTGTGTACAGTATTGGTCACCGTACCTTAAGAAGGATATGGCAATACTCAAGAGGATTCAGAAAAGAGCGACGCGATTGATAAAAGGTATGGAAAACCTTTTATATGCTGAAAGATTAGAGAAACTGGGGCTCTTTTCCCTGGAGAAGCGGAGGCTTAGAGGGTACATGATAGAGATTTACAAGATCATGAAGGGCATAGAGAAAGTGGAGAGGGACAGATTCTTCAAACTTTCAAAAACTACAAGAACGAGAGGGCATTAGGAAAAATTAAGAGGGGACAGATTCAGAACCAATGCTAGGAAGTTCTTCATTACCCAAAGGGTGGTGGATACCTGGAATGCACTTCCAGAGGGTGTGATAGGATAAAGTACGCTATTGGGTTTCAAGAAGGGATTAGATGATTTCCTGAAGGAAAAGGGGATTGAAGGGTATAGATAGAGAATTACTGTACAGGTCCTGGAACTGATGGGCCGCTGCGTGAGCGGACTGCTGGGCGCGATGGACCTCTGGTCTGACCCAGCAGAGGCTTTTCTTATGTTCTTATATGTTCTTATCACGTATTTCAATCTATATACATGTCTTTAAAGCAGCGATTTCCATTTCAAACCTTTCCAGTTATCCCACATTTTAATTTCCTGTCTTAGATCATTCTGCATGCCTGTGTTTTTACATAGCATAACATAGTGATAAACTGCATATGATTTATTTTATTTTATTTTTTTACTATGTTAGTTTTAAACCTGTAACTGATTCGCATTATCAGGCTGAAACATCCAGTGAGGCATTCATTCCTGAGTTGGTGCTGCCTGGTTCAGCTATAGTTTCCAACAACCATTGAAAGGGGATCAGGAGAAAACTCCACCACACTTTTGAAGAAATTCTATACAGAGTGCATGTCAGATGCAAGGCACCAAAACAGAACTAAGGCAGCAGATTGGCACAGAATACACTTGCATACCCAGTTATAGGATAGCACCTAAGTATGTCTGCATGCAACTGCAAAGGGGGCACTCCACTTTATTCTCCTATTCTGATGCAAGAATATAGTTTAAATAGTGAATCAAAAAGACCAAAAAAGATAAAAAGGAAGATAGAGATCCCTACTTAAGAGTCACATGGCCAGGTAGAAACTAGGGATGACAAAAGGCTTCCGCTCAGGATACTATTTTGTTATTAAGCCAATTCAAATTTTATTATAATATCTTAAACAGGCCCGACATGGCCTGTGTTCTGACATAAAATGCCTGCCTCAGGGATCATAAAATTGGATCTAGTGTTATAAATCCTGTAAGTGTAAAAGTCAAATAAGATCTTCAATCTGGCTTTAAGGGGAAATCCTGAAACTGATTTTATAACAATGGCAAATAAGCTTCTCCCTGTGAATCTTTGTACAAAAGCACAGGTAAAACATCTTATTTGACTTTTACACTTATGGGATTTATAACACTAGATCCGATTTTGTGACCCCTGAGGCAGGCATTTTTTATTCCGAAACAAGGGCCGTGTTGGGTCTAAGATGCAGTTATGTATTTTGGTTTGGCTTAATAATAGTATCAAGACTGAAAGCCTTTTGTCATCTTTTCTTTCTACCTGGGCATGCGACTCTAAGCAGGGACCTCTATTTTCCTTTTTTTTTGGAGGGAGGGTCTTTATGACTCATTATTTTAACTACTGTATATGCTTCGATTGCAATAGGAGAATACAGTGGTATTGTATCATTATAATTTGGAATCCAGGAAGGGAAGAATAGGGGATCAACAGAACCCTAATGCTCCATGTCACAAAGATTGATGCTCAATTTTTTCAGAGATGGCCCTCTATCCTTAAAAGCCACCGTGAGTTCCCAACGCAGAGATGCCAAGTCTCACTCATTAGGAATGTGTCACATTTGTTTGAAATCTTTCTCACTCACACATTCTTTGAAACCTATTTCTCGCTCATCAGAGCTTCAGTATTATTGTACTGGTCTTGATCATTGCTTTCATGAAAGGAAACAACAAAGGGGAGAACCAACAAGGGTCTGTAGTCAGGAGTACGAAGGCAAAACCAAAACAAAGAAAACTGCAGATGAGAGTACAATGATGCAAGCAAAGTTTATTATAACAATAGATAAAATGCGGTTAAAAACAAACCTAAAAACAAACAAGTGGACCTGACACGGTCCATGTTTCGGAAAACACGCCTTCATCAGGGGTCCCAAATGAAGAAAGAATGAGTTAAAACTGCAAACAAACTGTGAAGATAAATCATACTATTATCTGTATAGGGAGAGCTCTGAGAAAAGAGTCTGTGCAAGTCCAGAGGCAGGGGCGGGACCGCGGCAGAGAGAAGGCAGCTCGGAAGACCCGATGGCAGCTTGCAAAGATCGCTAGCACTAGAGATCTTATCCAGGCTGCTGAAATGAGGTAAATTGATGCTGGCAGGACAGGGGGAACACACAGGCCTTCCGGGGGGGGGGGGGTGTTGTATAGGCCTTCCGGGGAGGGTGAAGTCCTTCGGAGGGGGAGGGTTGTACAGGCCTTCAGGGGGGAAGGCAGGCCTTGGGTGCAGGCCTTCAGGGAGGACAAACAGGCCTTGGGTGCAGGCTTTCAGGGAGGACAGGCAGGCCTTCAGGGGTGGGGTGCAGGCCTTCAGGGGGGACAGGTAGGCCTTCAGGGAAGGGATAGACCTTCAGGGGGGACAAACCTTCAGGGGAATGGGCCCTGGTGTAGAAGTACACGGAGGGAGTGAGGGAGGGAGGGAGGGAAGGGGAGTTCAAAGAGACGTGCATATGCCGGGCTTTGGGGGGGAAGAAATAATGGTCTAAAAATAGAGGAGAAGGAGAGAGATGATGGGCAATGGGATTTAGGGAGGAAAGGAACAGAAAGGGAGAGAAGTTGGACACAAGGGATGGTGTGGAGGAGGGATAGAGATACTGGATTAGAGAATAGTTGGGAAAAGAAAGGGAGAGATGATAGACCCTGGGGTGGTGGGGAAGGAGGGAGAGATGCTGGCTGAAAGGGTAGTTGAGAAAAGGTGGATCTGTGGATGGAGATGAAAAAAAGGAAAGATGCCAGACCTCCGGGGGAAGGAAGGAAATGGAAGCGGAGATAGAGATGGCAGATGGATGGTTAGCATTGATAAAGAAGAGAGAAGAAGACCCTGGCAAGCAAGTTCTTAGAAGACAATCAGAGCCTGTGACCAACAAGATTTGAATAATGACCAATCAACAAAAGGTAGAAAAAATAATTTTATTTTCTGTTTTGTGATTACAATATGTCAGATTTGAAATGTGTATCCTGCCAGAGCTGGTGTTAGACCGCAAATGTGAGCTAGGATTTAACAGAGAGAGGAAAAGTCTTTTTTGTTTGTTTACATCACAGTGCCAGTGTTAGGAGAAGGCAAAGGGGGTGAAGAGGTTATAAAATAAACCCACTAGGATGTTTAAAAAAACAAAACAAAAAAAAACCACCAATTGGGCAGGAAAATCGAATCGAATCAAAAAATAGATTCAAAAGGCTGAATCGAATCGAATCAAATTTTTTTTTCCTGAATCGGGCAGCACTACTTTGGATTGCAAGAGAATAAATAGGCACAATTTAATCCAAGTAAACTTTAGAGTGCTTTCTACTAAATGCAGCAAACAGTTACATGCAAATTGGTTTTAAGAAAGGTTTGGACTAATTACTGGAGGAAAAATCCATAGTCTGTTTTTGAGAAAGACACAGAGGAAGCACTGCTTGCCCTGTATCAGTAGAATGGATTATTGCTACTCCTTGGGTTTTGGTCAGGTACTAGTGACCTAAATTGGTCACCGTGAGAACGGGCTACTGGGCTTGATGGACCATTTGTCTGACCCATTCTTATGTACTTATGTTCAATGTTGGCACACAGCCGTGAGTAGCTGTGGCATATTTGTATGTCCTTGCTGTCATTGCATTTGCTGCATGGTAAGGTTTTTTAAAGTAATTGCATGAGAAGGTGCTGAGCATGACCCCAACATTAACACACAGACTTTATTATGAGGTCAACATAGGTTTACCATATTTTTTATGGAAAAAAAGAGGACACTTGGCCCCCCTCCATTCTACCTTCAGCCCTGCCCAGACCCACCCCATTCCACCCCCACACACTCATCTCCTTTCTTTCCTGGAGCTCGAAGCCATGTCTGTAAGGCCTTTGAGCATTCTCTGAAGCCCTCCAGACGTGGCCCAGAGCTCTGGCAGAGCTGGAGCCATCCATAACCCAGACAAACTGCCAGTTTTCTAAATCCATCCAGCACCTGGACAGTCCTCTAAAAAAGAGGACATGTCCAGGTAAATCCAGACATCTGGTAATCTAGGTCAACATTTAATATTGTCCCACCTATATGTCATTTTGAAGAACTCCTGCTAAAAAAGGAGATGAAAGTCTTACAGGTTAGTTTGGCTTCTAAATGATCAATATTCAACAGAGTTTAAGTGGGCAGTAGAGGCTCTTACTCACTTAAATCCTGCTTAATGGGACACACCTGGATAGTCAATGGCACTAAACCACATTACGCTGCTTCATATCTCTTCTGACCACCATAGCACTATGCAGGTAGTGCCGGGGTAGAACCTGGGTAGAGGCAGGGAGCCAGAAGTTATTTGGGCACTGGCCATATTTAGAGCCAGTGCCCACACAGCTACCGTGGGCTAAGTATTTGGCAGTAACTTCTTAAGGCATGCTAAGGAACTAAATTTGTGCTAATGAATGCATATTCCAGGCCTCCCTCTGACATCACTTCCTGTTCACAGGACTAGGAAGTTACATCAGAGGGCAGGCTCATCCGGGGTTGAGCAGCAGATAGAAAACCCTACCCACTGCCAGTGAAGACTGGAAGACTTGAGGAGGTGCAGGGAGGAGGAAGTGCATCTAAGAGACACCCCTCCAACCCTTAGAGTTAGAGGAAAACTGTTTTCTAAAGATAATCCTGTATCTTTCCCTTCTCACTTTCCAAGTTATCCAAAGAGAGCTACATAGCTCCTGTGTCTATTAGCCCCCCAGGGAAAAGAAACTATTTCTTTTTTATCAGGATTATTGGAGTTCATGCTTTGATAACTCAAATTGCTTGGATTTTTTCCTCCAACTGATGGATGAAGGTAAAACTTCAATTTGAACATAAATAGACACCTGTATACTTATAATTCATTTTTAAAAATCCCCAGGCTAAAAAAAATTGTCACAAAACATAATGACAGGTTTATACAACATCAGTCTGAATGTAATATTGATGAATTCACATTACATTGTGTTGACAAGAAAGTGAAATGATATGTGACAAAGTAGAATTTAAAAAAGAAACTGGCGAGTGAGCAGGTATGGATGTAAATGTGATGAAAATAGTAACTCTGAATGTGAATGCCCCAATATTTGCCTAAAAAGTTATTATTTAAGGAAACTGCCAAATTAAGGCTGGAACATAATAGATCCAGGTGAAACCTTTAAGTACAAAAAATGAGATTTATCAGCCTGAGATACCTTGGCAATCTAACAGACTGCAAGAAAAGAGGTTGAGTATCTCGGCCAAGTTCTTGACTTATTTATTATATTTCCTGTTTTCTGCAGCCAAGCATCTTCTGCCCCTCAGCTGATCTTCCACCCTCACCCATCAGACTTTTCTCACCCAATCATCTGATCTGTCAATTCCTGCCAGACTCCCAGTATCTCCCTTTCCTGTCACTGTTGCTCAAGCCAGCAGAAGCAGGAAAGTGGAAGTATCAGGGTTCAGCTAGTGCTTAGAACTGTGTACTGTATGGTCTCATGTTGCACAGTTCTATATGGGGCAGGCCCCCTTTTTAGGGTTACCAGACATCCGGATTTCACCAGATATGTCCTCCTTTTGAGGACATGTTCAGGGGTCCGGACAGCTTTTCAAAACCTGTCACTTTGTCCGGGTTTTGAAAAGCCTCCTCAAATCGCGTCGGGCTGGAAGTCCGCGCATGCACGGATGTCACATGATGACGTCATGCGCACTCACGGACATCCTCCCTGCCTGACGTGATTTGCAGACAAGAGCGGGCAGCAGGGGGCGGTGGACGAGAGCATGCAGCAGGGGGCACAGCTAGAGAGGGACTGGGGCTGGATTAGGACGGGGATGGGTTGAACTGGGCAGGCCTGGGGGCGGGTCTAGGGGGGGTCTGGATTTTCCGATTGGAAAATCTGTCAACCCTACCCCTTCTGGCAAATGAGGAAAAGTAATGTTAGGAAATTATTTTTCATGGAAAGGGTGGTGGATGCCTGAAATACCTTCCCGAGGGAGGTGGTGGAGAGGAAGACAGTGACGGAGTTCAAAAAAGCTTGGAATGAACACAGAAGGATCTCTAATTAGAATACGAATGGGCTAACTTTCACACTCTGAATCCCACAAAGGAGATGGTTTGGAAAGGCTGGAGTCAGTGGTGTAGTAAGGGGGGAAGGGGGTAGCCCCAGTCTCCATGTTGGCGTGGGGTGCAGACACCCCAACTTCTCTCTGACCCTGCCTCTTCCCATTCCTTCCTCTCCCTTCCCGTCCTCCATGCCTCTAGTTGAAATTGTTCGCGGCAGTCAACAATGTGCTCTTCACGACCCCATCGACTCTTCCACTGACATCACTTCCACGTGCAGCGTATAGGAAGTGACAGAAGGTGAGCCGATGGGATCACGAGGAGCACGGTGTTGACCATCACAAGCAACAGCTTCAACTAGAGGTTTGGTAGAAGGGAAGGGAACGGGGGGGGGGGGGCAGGCGGGATTGGAGAAGAAGCGGGAGGTGTGTGCATCAGGAGGGGATTGGGGGAAGGAGCAGGGGGCAGAGACAAGGGCGGGGTAGGGGTGCCATTGCCCTGTGTGCCTCTCATCCTCGCTATGCCACTGGCTGGAGTGAGCTTTAATGGCAACTCTAATAGTTAGAACCTAAGGACAGAACCGGATAGACTTCTAAGGTCTATGGCCCAGAAATAACAAAGAAAAAAGACATTTTATTGTAATCATGAAACTGTAATGCTGATGAACAGCTCAAGTCTTTATCTGCTGTCATTTACTATGTTACATGTCTTAATGCACAGTTGCTCTTCACCTTTTCCTGGTCCGATGAGCAGCACTTTGTCACATATCATTTCACTTTCTTGCCAACACACTGTAATGTGAATTCATCAAAGTTGCATTCAAACTGATGTTGTATAAACCTGTCATTATGTTTTGTGACCAGTTTTTTTAACCTGGGGATTTATTTTTAATGAATTATATGTATACAAGTGTCCATTTATGTTCAAATTGAAGTTTTACCTTCATCCATCAGTAGGAGGATAAAATTGAAGCAATTTGAATTATCAAAGCATGAACTCCAATAATCCTGATAAGAAAGAAATAGTTTCTTTTCCCTGGGGGGCTACTAGAGACAGGAGCTATGTAGCTGTCTTTGGGTAGCTTGGAAAGTGAGAAGGGAAAGATACAGGATTATCTTTAGAAAGTAGTTTCCCTTTAACTGTATGGGTTGGAGGATGTGACAAACGGACGTCTTCCCCAAGGTTTGCCACAGGGAAATTAAGGAAAGTATATAAACCCCAGTGCAGAAGGGCTGACCAGGTCAGTGCTCAGGACAATAAATTAGCTGACTACCTGGTGAGTGACAATGAAATGGAAATAGAGCAGGAAGGCTTAGACTTACCTGAAGCAGTCCCAAAGCCAGGCAGGAAGAAGCTGCCTTGCTATTTTCCATTGCCGGTAAGGCAGAAAGCTCACAAGCAGTTTCCCCTCAGAGAAACGGCATGGGCTGAGGAAGGAATTCCCTTCCCCCATCCAAAGCCAGGGAGGAGTGGTTCTTCCCCTCAGCTTAAAGCCAGGCTCGTTAGAGAGCAGAGGGAGGAAGGAGGAGGAGCAGAACGAGGCTTGGCAGTAGAGCAGAGGCAGGACGGGGCTGAGCAGTTCCTCAGCACTGACTGGGAAATGACTGAGGAACAGGCTGGTAATTTGGCCACTGAATTCCTTCCCCCAGAACCCATGGTGTTGGAGGAAAGTGGGGCTATACAGGAAAGCTGGCCAGAGGAAATGGAGAGCTGAATATCCTGAAAAGGTCTGTGAACAGAGCTTTGTTTTGGCTGTATTTCTCTGTTGGCTCTTTGAACTAATGACTGTGGGAGTTACTAGGGAAATAATCCTGTACTGCAATTTCACCTGTTGGTTTGCTGAAATTGATAAAGGATACAGTAACCTCCTCTTCAGGTTATGGTCTCAGCTGAACCAAACGCCATGCTGGCTAGTTTAAAGCCCAGAATTTCCTGACTTCCACACTCCGTGGAAGTGCCCAGCTGTTAAGATAGTGCCTTAGCAACTAACTAATTCAATTAGTCTGCCTGCCTCGTAGGAATAAGGAAATTAACCCTCTCAGGGAAAAGCCTGCTCGGGACTAGGGAGAAAGTTCAACCCAGCAAGAGAGAGTGAATGCACTGCAGGACAGCACAACATATTCCTCAGTCAGGAACAGGAATGCCTCTTCTGTCAAAGCTACAGGAGAAAGTTATTTGTGTTAACTGTTTCACTGCCTAGCCTCATGGCATATTAAGGACTGTATGTGTTTTACCAATCAAGTCCAGAGCTGCTTGCTTGGTGACCAGGAATGAAATGAACTTTTTCGGTTGTTTTTGTATGATGTTAATGCTACCAGGAAAACCTGGAGCGGCACAGTAATTCCACGGCCGGTGGCCGAATAAAAGCTTATGTTTTCACCAAGGCCATTCTGACAAAGTGTGATTTTTTTCAAAATCCTTGGAGAATAAGCTTAGTGGGGCATTTGCCAGCGACTACCAACTTGAAAGGTGACCCTAATTCTAAAGGGACCACGCCAGTAACAAGCTTCATGTCACTACCCGACGGCTCAAGGTGTTCTCAGAGAGCGTGGGTGTGACAAGGGGTGTCTCTTAAATGCACTTCCCCCTCCCTGCCCCTCATCCCTATACCTTCTCAAGTCTTCTAGTCTTCACTGGCAGTGGGCAGGGTCTTTTATCTGCTGTTCACCCAGCTGAGCCTGCCCTCTGATGTAACTTCCTGGTCTTGTGAACAGGAAGTGATGTCAGTGGGAGTAGAGAATGACACGGTGAAAAAATTGGTCCCCGTCACCGCCCCGTCCCCGTCTCACCATCCCCGTCACCGCCCCGTCCCCGTCTCACCATCCCCGTCACCGCCCCGTCCCCGTCTCACCATCCTCTTCACCGCCCCGTCACCGCCACTGCCACCCCATTCACCGCCCCGTCACCGCCACTGCAATCCCATTCACTTTTCTTTATTTACGTATAAAGGAAACATTCTTTAAAACTTTAAAACTTTAAAACTTAGTTAAATATTAGTTAATAACTATACAAAAACAAAACACGCAGAGAAAAAATTAATTAATATAAATTCTCAAAACTGACACATTTTGATCACTAAATTTAAAATTGTTATTTTTCATACAGTTTTTCAATCACTAATCTTCCACCACCCTTGGGGCTAGCAATGCAAAAACAAACATGACATGTACTTTAAATGCTTACAAAGTCCCACCTCTTTACTAGAGATCTTACTGAGCTCCTTCAAACCCCCAAGCTCCCATCCCATACACCTCATTTGGGCCAAAAGGGTTTCCGAAAGTACTTTAGCCCAAAGAATGTAGGGCCTCCCTTTAGGTACAATTATTCCAAGGAACCCCAATGGCCAAAATTAGAACCCATGAAGGGACACAGAGCGTAGAAGTCTGCTTGGTGTTCTCTTTAAGTCTCAACTACTGGAGTTGCCATTGAAGCATATTCTAATCTGTCTTGCCATACATGAGACACACACTGTAGAAATCTGCCTGACTTTGTTCTAATGTTCCAACTACTGAAATTGCTGTTGAAGCCCTATCTAACACATCCTAATCTGTCTTACCACACATGGAACAAAGACCATAGAAGTCTGTTCAACACTGGCCTTACTGTAGTTCCTCACAGCCAGAGTCGCTGTATAAGCAGTGCTGCAAGTCTCCCCTCCCCCCAGCGATCACGGCAGGAGGGCACCCAACCCCTCCTGTAGACCCCCCCAACGGCCCTCCCGACAATCGCAGCAGAAGGGTACCCAACCCCTCCTGCCGGTCCTCCCAATGGCCTCCCCTAAGATCGCCGTCAGGAGGGTACCCAACCCCTCCTGCTGGACCCCCCCCCCAACGAACCCTCCCACCCCGGAACCCCCTTAGTCTTACTTTCCAAGTTGGACCGGACGGCTCCTCACACGTATGGCCAGCAGGCTTGCCTCCGTCCAAATGAGGCGGGCCCGCCCCTACCCTGCCCAACCCACAGGATCCTAGGGCCTGATTGGTCTAGGCACCTAAAGCCACTCCCGCTATAGGAGGGGCCTTAGGTGCTTGGGCCAATCAGGCCCTAGGATCCTGTGGGTTAGGCAGGGGAGGGGAGGGGCGGGCCCGCCTCATTTGGACGGAGGCAGGCCTGCTGGCCAGACGAGCGAGGAGCTGTCCGGTCCAACTTGGAAAGTAAGACTAAGGGGGTTCCGGGGTGGGAGGGTTCGTTGGGGGGGGGTCCAGCAGGAGGGGTTGGGTACCCTCCTGCCGGCGATCTTAGGGGAGGCCATTGGGAGGACCGGCAGGAGGGGTTGGGTACCCTTCTGCTGCGATTGGCAGGAAGGGTTGATCTGACAAATGAGGAGCACGGTGAAACACAGGTAAATAGCGGTTCCTAGAAGGGGGTACATTGGCCCGCGGGGACAAACCTGTTCACCGTTTCCGCGGTCGGTGAATGGCCTTGTCCCCGTCACCGCAGCGACTGCTAGTTTTCTTCCCCGTTTTTGGCGGTGACCCGCGGCTTAAATGCGGTGGCCGCGGGTAAACCGTCACCGTGTCATTCTCTAAGTGGGAGGACTGGGATATGCATTCATTAGAACAAATTTAGTTCCGTAGCATGTCTTAAGAAGTTACTGCCAAATACTAAGCCCACAGTGATTAGTGGTTTTAAAGCAGCTGACTGGTACAGACTGAATCTAACTTGGCTAATGGGAAGTTATGTGGGTGCCCACATAGCTAAGCAAGCAAAGTCAGGACTTCTTTTTGTGAGGTCCTCTCTACTTCTTTAGCTATGTGGGCACTGGCTTTGAATATTGCCAGTACCCAAATAACCTCTGGAATAGATTTTGGCAGGTTGCTCCACTGGAAGTCTTATAGAGTAGGCTTCACCAGCAAACCAAAATCAAAAGCATGTTTTATTTGTCACAGGATATCATTCTAGACATTTTGGCCCAGATTCTCTAAAGGTGCGGCTCTTGGTGGCTGCCTAAAAAGCAGTTGCTGATTACGTGTGTGTCACTTGATGGTGCCGTTTAGAGAACTGTGCCTTTGGGAAAGATAGGTGCTATGAATGTAGTCCTTGAAAACCCTGGCCTAAATTTCCAGCCCCTATCATTGCTGTGAATCGCACCCACATAGGCGCTTTAAGGAACCTAACGCCACTTTAGGTGTTAGGCACGCCTTTAGTGGCATTAAGCGCCAGTAGGCAACTCTAGAGGTGCGATTCTAGTATCTTTTGCTTAGGCGCCAGTAACAGTGGCATAGTAAGGGAGTGCGGGAGGCATGAACCCAGGCATGGTCTTCCTAAGGGCAGGGCACCCTTCTTCCTCTCCGTCCCCCCAGTCTTCTCCTTGCCCCTTCCTTTCTCCCGTATCTTTTTTATTCCCCAGCACAAGCACATCGGCATTGGCGCTCTCTCTGCTGCTCACACCGGAGAAGTTAAAAAGGGACGGAGAACGGGAAGGGGGGAGCTTGTGCATGGCAGGTGGGGAGTTGGGGAAGAGGGCAGGTGAGGGGCACCAGTGCCACTGGCCAGCAGGCACTTTAAATTTGACATTGCTATTTCAAATGGTGTTTCCCAATTACCTTAGGTACCATTTATAGAATTTCCCTCTTTGTGTGGCAATTCTACATGTAAATAGTGGCGTTTACTACTTCTATTACTACTATTAATTATTTTTATAGCAGTGCCAGACATACGCAGTACTGTACTATTTAGGAATAAAATTGTCACATGGTGCATGGATTCAGAGAGGGACTGCTCTGAGTACTCCCAAATATGTGTATGTATATATAGATCTGTATGTACACTATGTGTGTGTGTGTATATATATATCTATAATAATAAAACGCTAAGCGCGCATGCGCACTCTTAAGCCGTGTTCCCTGATCTGATCTGATCTGTCGGGATGTGGCTGGCAAGAGTGCGCATGCACGCTTACTACGTCACCAGGACTCCAGCCGGGACCGCAGCCAGCCGCTGATCGCCTCCACGAGCCACAACCCCAACCCCCTCCCCCCTCTCAACGCACACAGGGCCCCGACCGAGCCCCCAACATGGCGACACCGGCTACAAGGCAGAGCACTGACTAAGAGCGAAGAGACTGATAGTAAAAAAAATTCCATAGAAAGGAGGGGTAGGCAGCTATGGCAGAAACTTTAAACGAATCAGAAGCGGTTGTCTTAAGACTGAAGGTTGTGTGGGGTGGATTTTTTTGTTTTTTTTCAGCACGCATTCCCTTGCGGTAGAAAACTTTTAGCAAAATCACATTTTTGGCTGCCCAGGCAAAGGTAAAGTATCACTGTGTTTAGTTTTCTTAATCCCAGTCAGGTTTAGCTCGATGACAAGCGAACCGTATTTGAGCTTCACACAGCTTTCTTGCCAGGCTCATGGTAGTTCACCCAACTGGACCTGTGCCCAGCTTCTTAGTGCCAGAGTGCGTGCAAGATCTAAACAGCCAGTAGGCACCTTACTATAACACGAGAAAACAGGTTGCATAGTGTGCAGCAAGCATTTTGAACTAGAGCATGTCTGTTTATTAAAATTTTATAGACCTCCTGGCTTCTTCAGATCAGAGTGGTTAAGAAGTTATTTTAGGGGGAGGGGGAGGTGGGAGTAAATGCTGCTGCTGCTGCACAGCGGGCAGGGAAAGAGACAGAAAGACAGACAAAGAAAGGGGGTCAGGTAGAGAGAAAGACAGAGAGAGAGAGAGAGACATATATTCTAGCACCCGTTAATGTAACGGGCTAAAAGAGTTTGCTCAGGAACGTCTTGGAGGCTGTGTCTCCCATCCATTGCCTGATCCAGAGCATCCTGTGAGCAGAGATGGCGTAAGCTGAGACTTTGCTCAGGACCCTGCAAAGGTCATACAAGGCATCCGCAACATAATCAACCACCTCCAATAGGAACAGGGGGTTAGCGCTGCTGTCCGGATCCGGAGCCCGGCTTAGCCGAGAGTAGCATGCCCAGGCAACATAAGAAGCTTCCACGTCTGCTTTCAGTCCCAGCGCAGCAACCTCGAATTGTCAAAATCTATTCTGTGGTCCTGTGTGTACTTGAGGACTATACCCCCGTCACTAGTGAATGAAGTTCGCTTTTTAACCTTCGCCACCAACAAATCCACTTTAGGTCCCCATGAAATTTGTATGGCTTCTTGGGGTGGACACTGCGCCTTTCAGTGAAAACCCTGGCTCTACCTCCACTGAGGCCCCCACATAGTTAGGTTAGCATTTCAAACTTTAAATCTTGGAGAGGGTGAGAGCCAGAAAGCCTTCAGCATGCGCAGATGCTCAAAGGCCCCGCAGCAGCCTAGCATGGAACCAGTGGCAGGTACTTTCAGCACCGGTGCACGGGTAAACACAGGACCTGTCAGTGGGGGGAGGAGGTGGACAGCAGTACTGATGGTCGCAAAGGGAGGGAACAGTGCCGGTGGCCTCTGGGGAGAAGCGAAGCAGGTTCCATGGGGGTGTGAGTCAAAGTGGAGGACAGCAGTGGGAGAAGTGTTGGAAGGGATATGGGTCGGGTCGGGTCGGGGTGGGGGGAAAAATGTACTGTATTGTCAGTGGAACGAATCATCCAAGTTGCCATTATGTTTTTATGGAAAACTTTGCTTTGATATACGAGCATTTTGGATTACGAGCATGCTTCTGGAACGAATTATGCTCGCAAACTAAGGTACCACTGTACTTTACCCAATAAGGCAATGCCAGAAACAGGTAAAAACTGAAGAAATAGTATTTGTTTTGATCTTAGATGTTCTGAGAATCAATATGTTATGTGTTATAGTCTTTGCTCTAAAAACCGCACAATATTAAAGTGCAGTGTTAAAGTTTATTGCACTATTACTTTAAAAACTTTAAAATCTTAAATATGCTAAAAAATTAAAATTCAATACATAATTAAAAACAGTGTCTAAAATCCCTGTTGGATCCAGTTCTTACAATCTAAAGTGCTTTGTGAACAGAACACCAGCTTGCATTTAATCACTGGTAATGTTGTCAGTTAAACCATTAGTAGAACTTGGCAAATACTAATTAACTTCTCTATGCAGGGTAAGTTTTTGTTTAGTTTTTTAAAAAAAAATCTAACTATGGTCTCAAGTTCTTTTCCAAAACTGGATCTCAATTTTATTTTCCAGCATACTGTCAACAGGTGCCTAACACCATGTGTGTGTGGTTGGGGCGGATTGGGGGTGTTTGGTTTTTTTTTAAAGTTAGGTGCAACAGTCTGGGTATGGACAAAAATATAGTGAAAGAGTCCTCTCTTATACTAGAGTCCAAAATCCTTAAGTGTCTTAGACTCTTCCCAGTGAATCCCAGGATGCACCAAGAAGGGGATCTAAGACCCTCGATGTCCAAGACCCCTCCTATGGGGAAGAGGAAGCCAGCCATTGTGAAGAGGCAGACCTGCCAGCCGAAGGGTGTAGGCATCCCTCCGGTCAGCCTTACTACAAAAGGTACGGGGGGTTGGGGGGCATGGGGGGTTGTGAGGTAAGGAGTATCGGTGGTTGGGGGGTCATGGGTTCAAGGGGATTGGGGGTGTCAGGGTAGGGCGTTTGGGGGTATCAGCGGTTGGGGTGGGTCATGGGTTCAGGAGGGCCTGCAGGCAGGAAGGACTGGACATCCCTCCTGCTTATTGTGGTAGAGGGATATTTAGGGGTTCCAGTAGGAGGGCGTGGGCATCCCTCCTGCCACAGTTGCTCAGCTGATCATGGCTGGGGTATTTCCCTCCTGATCAGCTGAGCCGGCAGGACTTCCCGAAGCCGCGCACTTCCAGCTCATCTGATCGGGGATAATATACTGATTGGTCCGGGGGTGCCAGTACAGTGCCAGCCTGTCAAAAACATCTCTGGTGTGTGTTTCGAAAAAAAAAAAAAAAAAATCACAAATTGAGGTTCGGCAGAAGAGATGCCCTTTCTCTCCTGTCGCGTTGCCACCAACCAATACTCCCACCAACTACCCTCAGCAGCAGGAGAGTTGCCCACACTCTTCCACCCAACCCACACCCCAATGCTGGAGAACTGTCCAACCAACACCACACATACATACATACACACGCACACACAGCGGGAGAGATGCTCAATCTCTCCTGCCACCAACCAACACCCCCAAACTCTCCTCAGAAGTGGGAGAATTGCCCACACTCTCCCGCTGCCATGCAACCCCTCCTCTTGCCTTCGACCCCTGCCCTCTCTCCATTACCTCATTTCAGATGGCTGGCCAGAGGGATGCCTACTCCTTCCAGCCAGCTGGTCCACCTCTTCAAAATGGCAGGCTTTCCCCTCCCCGGATGCACCAGGGTGGAGTCTAAGGCTCTGGCCCAGGTTATTAAGGACCCTCCTATAAGTGGGGCCTTATGCATCTGGGCCAATCAGAGCCTTAGGCCCCTCCCTGGATACACTGGGGAGGAGCCTAAGGCTGGCTCAGATGCATGACTCCACCCATAGGAAGGCCTTAAACAACCTGGGCTAATCCAAGCCTTAGGCCCCTCCCCAGTGCATCCCAGGACGCACCAGGGAGGGGAAGGCCCGCAATTTTGAAGAGGCGAGCCAGCTGGACTGAGGGAGTAGGCATCCCTCCAGTCACCCATCTGAAAATAAGGTAAGGGGGAGAGGGTGGGAGTCGTCAGAGGTACAGGGAGAGGCTGTGTGGTGGCAGGAGAGCGTGGGCAACTCTCTTGCTGCCGGGGGTGTCAGTTGGCAACAGGAGAGATTCGGCATCTCTCCCGCTGTTGTTGTGAGGGGGGTCCATTTATTCTGCACATATGCCCTCACTATAACTATTGATGGGCACATGAAAATTTAGTGTGTCTTTGCTACTCTCCACCAACCTCATTTGCATGAGCGTTTTTTGGAGAATGACTCGCTTTTTTAAAATCTCTACTATAACAGCTGTGATAGCAGCCCGTCGGTTTTTTACGTGCTTTTTTGAACATGTAGCCTTGAGTCCTTAACACATGAATTGATACACATTAACTGTTACAGCATTAATGTGGTAACTGCTTTTATATTACAGTATTTTTACAATTGCCATGCTCTAATGTGCATTTAAGGGTATATATAGGGGAAATTGTTTAAGTGGCGCCTACAATATAGGCACCTAAAGAGTGGGCATGTAAAATCAGCTTCAAAATTAGAGTTAATGGCATCATTAATAAGCTTTAACAAGCTCATAATAACATAAAATAAGGTTAATTTGGCGGTAGGAGCCTACATTATAGTTGCCTATACCCAGGTGCCTAGCACCATGTACGCGGGTTGAGGCGAATGGCGGGTCTGCCCCTTTCTGGTGCATCATGGGATGCACCAGGGAGGGGCCTCAGGCCCTGATTAGCCCAGGTGCTTAAGGCCCCTCCCATAGGAGGGGCCTTAGGCACCTGAGCCAACTGGAATCTTAGGCCCCATTCACAGTGCATTTTGGGATGCACTGGGAGTGACCAAAGATTCTGATTGGCCAGATCCCTTAAGCAACCCCCTATAAGGGTGGATGGGGGGTCCGGCAGGGGAGATACCCGTGATGTTCAGGGGTGAGGGGTTCCAGCGGGAGAGACTGAGCATCCCTGCTGGCAATCTTTGGGGGTTCTGGCAATTGCCGGCAATCGTCAGGGGGTGGGGGGGTTCTGGCAGGAGGGACTGGGCATCCCTCCTGCCGGTGATGTACGGGGCGGAGCTTTTTTTAAGTTAGGTTCTGCTAGGCATCGTTAGACACTGGTAGGCACCTCAATGTAGGCATTTAATCTATTAATCCTTAGACTGTTGTTTTAAATATTATATTTTACTGTTATTTGTCTTCCTTATGTTTTTTTCCTTTTTTTGTTCTACTTTTCTATCATGAATTGTATTTCACACCCCTTTTTTACCTTATGTTACGAATATGTTGAACCATTTTTAATATTATGTCATTATTTAAAGTTTGAATTGTATTGTATGTTGAACCATTTTTATATTATGTCATTATTTAAAGTTTGTATTGTATTGTTTCCCACCGAATGTATTTTAAATTGTACATCGCTTTGAATTATGATTAAGCGATTAATCATAAGAACCATTAAACTTGAAACTTGAAACTTGAAGGTAAACCCTAGCCTATATTAGATACCTACAATGTAGGTATCTACAATGTACGTGGGATTTAGTTAGTGATGCCCTAATGCGTGATTGACACGTTTAGACATCTTCATTGTAGGCACCTGTAAATGTAGATGTCATTAACAGAATTTGGCCTTTTGTATTAGGGGGTGTAGCCATATTTAGTTTAGTTTTAGTTAATTTGCTTATAATCTGCTTTTTCCACAGCAGAGTACAAAAACCATTCATAATAAAATCAGCATACAAACATAAAATGGTATCACAGAACCAAAAAATGATAATACAATCATGAGACATAAAATGATATCATACAAATTAAAAAATTACAATGCAATCATTATTTCTTCTCAGCCACAACAAAGTTACAGTTGCATTTCTTCTTTCTCACTATAATTACATTTTCAATCTGAATCCTTCATATACTAAAATAAATAGGTATAGGTGCAGTTAGCATAGGTCCCACTATTGCTTCCTAAATACTATAGGATGTGCTAAGTGCGCCTGCACTATCTGGGACCAGGATACCACATTAATGGATATTTTAATGTGTAACCTGCAAAATGAAAGTTGGACATCAACCCAAATAGGTGCCACTTCTTGCACATTCATTTTTTTAGGTTAAGGAACAGTAGCTGCAAAATTTTACACATTTTAGTAAAAGAATCCCCTAGAGCAGGTACCTAGAGTTTCCTAAATACCACCTCCATTCCCCCCTAAGAAGTAATAGTAGGTACCAGTTTTTCTAAGAGGCTCCTAAATTTGGAAACTTATATGGTGGGTGGGGTTTAGGTCCAAGGACTGGAAGCTCGGCATCTCTAAGTTATGAATAACAAGTGGGAAATCATGAAGAACAGACCTCATAGAATTCTTTCTTTCCAACCTTCTGTCTATTTATGTTTGTGCATGTGTGTTTTGTCTGTGGATGGATGAGTATATGTTTGTGCATATCTGTGGTTTTCTGGGAAGGGGCAACTATGTCTGTTTGTGTGTGTGTGTGTGTGTGTGTGTGTGTTAACTGTCTGAGGGCTGATTGAAAATAAACGAGACTGCTTTTTTATTCTGAATCGGATGACTCCACAGATTCTGAATAATTCACTTTTTTAAAGTAACATCCTTCACATTCAAAATCTGGCAATGTTGACATCCGTAACCATGGTTACCCTCTTTCAAGTGCTTCCACCACTGAAAATACTGCAGCATGGCTAATTATTTCACCACGATATGCTTCCCGCAACATTTCAAGAGTTTCATTAATGCTCTTTCCAAGTTTAACACAAAATTCAATCACACACCTCTGGCATACTCTCACAGACATGGCTTCCTCATTTGCCATGATGAAACATACAAAGATTTTCCTCCCACTGTGACCCAACAATGAAGACCTCAGCAGTCCAACTGCAGATTCAGAAACTTCGATGTACTGTATGAGCTTCACAAGAACCAGCACAGTGTCGCCACATCTCTGTCAGTCTCTGTATTTACTGTTTGTGTGTGTATAGCCTGTCTGCATTGTTTGTGGGTGTGTCTGTGTGTCAAAAAATACATGACGAACAACTCGCCACGCAAGCAGCAAAACTAGACAGTCACATCTCCAATTTATTAATCTCAGCACCAAACTACAAAACCTTCAGGAGGGAAATAAAAAACAGGTTATTCAAGAAATATATTACAACAAACTCCTGATACAACCAACAGCCTCACCCCATCACCAGACTATAAATGTTCCAACCAATAGCTTCCCTATAATCTTCTGGATATGTCCAGAATCTCATCCTTTTGTAATCCTTCTAGAAACGCAAGGTATTGGCAGAATAAAAGAAACTAATGCAATTTAATGTATAGGTCTGTGTTAATCTATGAATGTACAGTTTATACTGTATGTGAGTTGTATCTGTATTGTCTGTGTATCTGTGTTGTCTGATTCTAAGTGGGTGGGTGGAAATGCATATGTGTACCTGAGAAACAGGCAGAGTTGTGAGCAAATTGGTAAGGCAAAACTATGTATGATTTCTTTAGAACATTCTGTTGGGTGGAAAGAAAAATTACTTGAGATGTGACAATTTATCTCACTATTAGAAATCCCTAGATTCTATAGGTGCTGCAATTGCCTATACTCTAGAAGCACAGAAAGATCAAGATCAGAAAGATCAAGGACTTAATTTCATAGGAACACTTGATTTAATTCATCCCATATTCAATGCCATTGTTTTCCATTATGTAAAATTGACCCCCGTCTCCCATTCCTAAGAGAGTGATAGTAAGACAGACAGAGATGTTCAAACCTCTATATACTTACATATAATTTCTTTCCATCTTACCATTAGGTTAGAAAAAAACAAAACTTTGCTTCTTGGGAGATGTGGAGGGACATTTTCAATATGATGTCTAAATCCGATTTTGGATGCTTTGGGAAAAATGTCCAGAAATCCAGTACAGAAAATGGTAATTTTTAAACCAGAAAAACATAAATCTTTTTTTAAAAAAACCTTTTCCTAGAAGTGTTTGACCTCAGTGTGTCTATGTTTTTGAAATTTATTTTTTTTTAATCTTTATTCATTTCAAATCTTAAATCAAGTACAATATTAACATTTATCAATTGAGCTTTCAAATACACTTGAAATCCTATAATTGATCATCATAATATAAAATATTACCCCCTCCCTTATTTATTTATAAAAATGATTTGTTTCAATTATAATCAAAAATACCCACCCACCTCCCCCCCTTGATGTCTTAACATTTTTATACAGGGAAGAATATTTTTAATCTTTACAATATTCTATTAATGGCCTCTACACATCTTGAAATTTGTTATAATTTCTTTTTTGGACAGCTAGTGTCCATTTCATTTTATATATATGGTATACAGAGTTCCACCAAAAACAATAATTCAGTCTATTCCAATTCTTCCAATTGTAAGTGATCTGTTGAATGGCAACCCCAGTTAAAATTAGCAATAACTTGTTATTATTGAAAATTTTCAAAAAAACAAGGTGTCCAAATGAAAACTGCAGAAAAACCAGTTACTGGGACGCAGGAGGGGGCCAGAATTCTTAGCACACTGGCCACATAGACATCCCAGCAGAGCAACGGGCCACCTTGGGGGCACTGTAGTGAACTTCACATTAAAGGTCTCAGATACACATCTCACCATAACCTCCTTACATTGTATGGGGAGCCCTCCAAAACTTCACCTTAAACCTACTGTACCTCAATAGGCCTTATGCCTGCAGGTATCATCTATATGTTGGTATTATAGGTTTGGGGTAGGTTTTAGAGGGCTCACACTTTCTACCGCAAGTGTACTAGTAGATTGGGATATGGGCCTCAGTCCCCTTCTCTGCAGTCCACAGCACCAACCACCAGGCTATTCCAGAGACCTGCTTCCTGCTCTAATAGGACTGGCCATAACATCTGAAGCTGTCATACAAGCTGGCTTATACTGTTTCATTCACATCTATGGGGAGTGGGAGGGAGACCTTGACCACTGGGGGAATAAGAGGGGGCCACTTCCCTCATCTAGTCAGTTTGGCCACCTTTTTGGCACTTTTTCATTACTGAAACAGCTTAAAGCTTGAAAAAGAATAGAATTTATAGGATTACTGATAACAATCATTTCATTAAACAAAGTAAACCGTAGTTTACAGTTTTTTTAACATTTTATTCCCTTAGTTTCAATTTAATTGTTAGAACCCTAGAACAGTGGTTCCCAATCCCAGGCCAGTTGGGTTTTCAGGATAGCCCTAATGAATATGCATGAGAGAGATCTACATATAATGGAGGTGTCAGGCATGCAAATCTGCTCCATGCATATTCATTAGGGCTAACCTGAAAACTCGACTGGCCTAGTGATCCTCCAAGACAGGGTTGGGAACCACTGCCCTAGAGCACAACTAAAAAAAGGAGGAATTAGATACTTATCAGGTATCTGAAGATTGGAAAGTGGCCAATATACTGTACAGTAATGTCAAATTTTAGCATGAATTCAGAGGTGACCTGGGAAAATACAGACCAGTAAACCTGACATAATTACAATACAAAATGGTCATAAAGAATAAAATTTTTGAACAAATAGACAAACATTTCTTGGGACAGAGTCAAAATGGATTCAGTCAAAAGAAATCTTGCCTCACCCATTTCCTTCATGTTTTTTTAAAGGTGTGAATAAAGATAAGCTAGTTGATGGAATGTATTCAAATTTTCAGAAAGTTTTTGACAAAGTCCCTCATGAGAGAATTGTAAGAAAATTAAAAGTCATTGTAGATTATAAGAACATAAGAAACCCTTCACCGGATCAGACCTAGGTCCATCTAGTCCGGTGCTCCGTACACGCGGCGGCCCATTTAGGTACTCCTTTGTGGAGACCCGACTTTACCGTATCCCTCAATATGATATGCAAGAAGATGTGCATCCAACCTGCGCTTGAATCCCAGTACAGTAGTCTCCGCCACAACCTCCTCTGGGAGTGCATTCCAAGCACCCACCACTCGCTGTGTGAAACAGAACTTCCTGACATTTGTCCTGAACCTGCTGCCACTCAGTTTCAGGCTATGACCTCTTGTCCGTGTCACATCAGAAAATGTTAGCAATGCTGCTTCTTGGTCTATTATATCAAATCCTTTTAATATTTTAAAAGTCTCTATCAAATCCCCTCTTAGAAACTGGTTATTGAATGGCCATTTCTCTCAATGGAGGAGGGTGAAGAGTGGAGTGTTGCAGGGATCTGTACTTGGACCAGTGCTGTTTAACATTTATAAATGATCAGGAAATTGGCATGGCAAGTGAGGTGATTAAATTTGTATGTGACACAAAGTTAAAGTACATGTGGACTGTGAGGCATCGCAGGAGGACATTATGAGAGTAGAAGACTGGGCATCCAGATGGCAGAGACCACGCAAAGCATACACAGAAAACATCATTAACTAGAGTTGTGGGTGGTTTTATATACAGTGTTTTACAAATAAAATTAAATAAATACATAAAAATGTAACGTGGGCAAGAGCAAAGTGATGGACATTGTGAAGAATAAACCAAATTATAGCTTCTTGATGCTAAGTTCCACAATAGGAGAAAAATCTGGGTGTCATCATGGACAACACATTGAAATGTTTCTGGTATTCTTTTCTTATTGAACCCCTTAGTCCTTTTGTTTTTTCTCATATATGTTTTCTTTTCTGAATTTATTGTAGTTCTCCCTCCTATCCTTTTGTTCTTATTACATTTATTTTGTGTCTTGTTCGTCTGAGTATATTTTGTCTGTTTAATACTGTTGTTTTTATTCTGTTCTTACCCCTATTTTATTGCTGTAATACGCTTAGCATTTTGATAAGCGTTTAATCAAATTTACAATAAACTTGGAACCTTCTAATACACTTTTGGCTCATAAATGTATTTCTGCTATTCTGGAAGCAGGATACAGGGCTAGATGGCCCTTTGGCCTGGCTCAGGCATAAATGCACATGTGTGAATGCAGCATTTTAGTGCATAACTTACAGAATTATAAATGTGGTTATAGACTTCCACTTAGCACCCAGCTTACACTTGTGCATGTAACTCTTTTTTGAATTTTGTTTTTTAATATCTTTATTCATTTTGAAGCCAAAAAACAAGTGCAACATACTATACAATCATATTACACTATAATAGCACTTAAATTCAATCAAAATTGTAATCTATGACAAATAGATATATCACCCTCCCTCCATATCCATATTCAAAACTTGCACTCAAATTAAAAAAAATAAAAATAAAAAAAAAAAAAAATAAATATATATATATATATATATATATATATATTTTCCAACCCCTCCTTCCACCCACCCACCCTGGACGTGCATGATCAAAGGGCAAAATCAACAATCGCTCTTTGCAAAATTTTGTCAATGGTTCCCTAATATTCAGAAACTTCTTATAATATCCCTTTGATTGTTTTTGCTACACAGGCGTTTGTTTTATACCTTTTTATTGCGGTTTATTTCAGACCTTATTTACCATGGACCCTTGAAGAAGGCATGTTCTCCGAAACACGGACTGTGTCGGGTCCCTTGGTTTGTAATAAGGTGGTATTATTAACTGCATTAAATAGTTGGTATAATAAACATTGCCTGCATCTTGTACATAACAGTCTGCAGTTTGTTTTTTGTTTTTTGCTTGTTGCTTGGTGTACTGCAGACTCTACTGGATTTCTTTTTGTGTTGATAGCTTACATAGGCCCAGATTCACTAAGGCCATGAATCCAATCCGATCCGTGAGCGATCCTGTCCTTGGCCGGGGGGCTGATTCACGAATTGCCCCCAAGCAAATGAGGGCGATCGGAATCACACCCCCAACTGACCACCCGGATCGCCCTACAGCGATCCCGACGCATGTGCAGACCATCCATAGATGATCTGCGCATGCTCTGGCCCTCTGTGCCCAGCAGAGCAGGAAACTTACTTTTTTTTTTCTTCACAAGCCTGTGGTTTTAACCCATTTTAAACCCATGAGTTAAAACCACGGGATTACACTGCGGGGAAAGGCAGGAAATTCGGGGCAGAATGCAGGAGATCGTGGCAGAGAGCAGGAGATCGTGGCAGAGAGCAGGAGATCGGAGAAGAGAGCAGGGCGGCAGAAGGCAGGGCAGTCGGAAAGGACCTGAGCGACTGGATGATCAGGACAGAGGTTAGTGAATCGGGTCAGAGGGAAATCGGGTCGCAAAGGGGTTGCTAATTGGTCAGAACTTGATCGGTGGGCTTAGTGAATCTAGCCCATAGCATGTAACTAACAGATGGGTGTACACATGGGTGGAGTAATGGAGGAGCAGGGGCGGAGTGTAAACTTTGTCTAGAGGTCATTGGGTGCTCACAAGGTCAGGGTTATGGTTTTTTTTGTTTGGTTACCATTTTATGGCATGCTGTACCAGGAAGGGTGAGTGTGAAAGGGTCACCTAACTGATTTAAATCATATATTTTTACTGTAGCATTTGGAACATCATTACCTGAGAATTAGCGACGGGGGAGCCTAGGCATCTATTATTCTGTTTTAATCCTGGATTTAACTGATTTTTTAAGGTGTGTGTGTGTGTATGACTGGTTGTGTGTGCTTTTCATTCAAATATTTGGAGTTCTTTTCTGTTTTTTACTATTTTATAGCTTCTGTTGTTTACCACTGAGTTCTTTTTTAAGCCAAGCGGTTTAGCAAATTAAAAATAAACTGTGAACAGTCATCTGTAACTCACAGACTCATATAGGTTGCATGCATATCTTTGGCAACTAAGAGCGAGCATTTACACCAGCTCTATGGCTGGCATAAGTGCTTCTGCCTACACAGATATGCCTGTTTTTACCCAGTTGTGTTAGTATTATATGAAAGAAAGAAGGCATTTGCCTTTCTTTATAAAATAGACTCTGGTTAGGCACCCTGTAGCTCCTTTTATGAGCTGCGTTAGTGGGGGTTTTTTATCATCAGCTATGGCGGTAAGAGCTCCGATGCTCAAATTCCTATGAGCAGCGGAATTTTTACCGCCATGGTCGATGATAACAAAATGATGATGCAGTTTCATAAAAGGGAGGGGGGTAAATCTTTAGGCACCCCCTTTTCCAGGATTTCCCATGTTAATGTCCACTAACAGTTAATATGAGCTTTATGCTAATAGTTAACACATCCCCTTCAGGGAGGAGTAGCCTAATGGCTAGTGTTAGTGCAGTAGCTGTCCCTGGGTCCAGTTCCCACTGCAGCTCCTTGTGACTCTGAGCAAGTCATCTAACTCTCCACTGCACACAAAAATAAAAGCAGAGAAACTTCCTGCATACTGTATACTGTATGTAAGCTCCTTTGATTGTACCATCAAAAGATAGGGCAAAGGGATTTGATGTACTTTCCTTTTTAGTTAATGCGCACTAGTTTCGGTGCAAATAGCTAATGTGGTGTAGAAGGGCAAGGTTTGTGCCTTACAGTTAATGCACACGCACAGTGGCATAATAAAGGGTCAGGAGGGCAGAGCGCCCCAGGCAGCAACTTGGCAGGGGCACTGACATCTTTCTTCCCTCTCTCCCAGTGCAAGAGGGGTATCTTAAAGCCATTCTACCTCCCCCTCCCCCATGCTACTTGTGCCAGCTTCAGCCTTCTCTCTGTTGTCAATTCCTGCTCATTGGACTATGAAGTGACATCAGAGGGCAGTCTCAGCAGGTCAGAGACCCTCATTGCCAGTGATAACCTCACCTTGAGTATTGCATTCAATTCTGGTTGCCGTATCTCAAAAAAGATAAAGCAGAATTAGAAAAGGTTCAAAGAAGAGCGAAAAATAATTACTGTATATACTCGAATATAAGTTGATCCGAATATAAATCGAGACCCCAATTTCCCCCCCCCAAAAAGGAGGAAAAATGGTTGACTCAAATATAAGACGGGGACTTAATATTCAAGTGCCATGCCCTGCCAATATCTGCACCCAGTGTCCCCTCCCTCACGCCTTCCCCTACCAGGTTCTGCACTCAGGCGCCCCCTTGCCAAGTTCTGCCCCCCTGCCCCCTTCCCTCCGTGCCCTGCAAGGCTCTGCACTCAGTTCCATTTCCTACCAGGCTCTGAACCAAGCCCCCTCTCCTGCCAGGCTCTGAACACTGTCCCCCTTCCCTGCCAGGCTCTGCACCCTGTCCCACTTTCCTTCCCTGTACCCTCTTCCCATTAAAAAGAGCCAACCTCATCAGTGATGTCACAATGGCTTGATTATCCCATACTCCCCTCTGCCCTCCAACCCAGCCAGCAGATTAACCCTTACCCTTAATTGAAATCACCTAGTGGTAAGCCAGGACAAGACGGATCCCTCCCGTCTCCTGCCCTGGCCGACACTAATAATTACAACCCTCCCTCCTTCCCTCCCTCGTGCACCTTTTCCAATGGTGTATCCCTCCTGCCAATTGCGAACCTAGTAACCAGCTGTGCACCCGGGCCAGCACGCAGGAGCGAGCTTTTCATGTTCCCGGCCGGCCCTGCACCGTTCCTTGATAGGCTCCCATGAGAGCTGCGAGAACTGTGAATCCCACAAGAATTGGCAGCAGCCTATCAAGGAGCAGTGCAGGGCTAGCCGGGAGCACGAAAAGCTTGCTCCTGCGTGCCGGCCCTGGTGCGCCGCTGGCTACTAGCTTCACAATCAGCAGGAGGGATACACCGCTGGACCACCAGGGAAAAGGTACGCGAGGGAGGGTGGTAATTATTAGTGTTGGCCGGGGCAGGAGACGGGAGGGATCCCTCCTGTCTCGGCCTAAGGCAGGCCTGCAGGAAGTCCGGGAGCGTTTCGGGTGGTCACTGGGGGATGACCCGAATTTAGGACGAGACCCCCATTTTGGGGCCATTTTTTTGGCCCATAAATCTTGTCCTATATTCAAGTATATACGGTAAGAAGATAGAGCTCCTCTCATGAGGAAAGGCTAAAGAGGGTAGGAGTCTTCATCTTGGAAAAGACATGGCTGAGGGGGGATATGATTGAGATCTACACAATCCCGAGTAGAGTAAAATGGGTAAAAGTGAATTGATTTTTTACTCTTTCAAAAATTACAAAGACTAAGGGCCTTCAATGAAGTTACATGGAAATACTTTTAAAACAAATAGGAGGAAATATTTTTTTTTTCTCAAAGAATAGTTAAGCTCTGGATCTTGTTGCCAGAGGATGTGAAGGAAAAGTCCATAGTCTGCTGTTGAGACAGATATGGAGGAAGCCACTGCTTGCCCTGAGATCGCCAGCATGGAATGTTGCTACCATATGGGTTTCTGCCTTGTACTTGTGAACTGGATTGACCACTGTTGGAAACAGGATACTGGTCTAGATGGGCCATTTCTGCAATGTAGTTAGCATCCAATTAGGAACTGAGAAGAGGAAGGGAACATCTCCAACATTTAAAAGAGAAGCTTTGCAGCTACCATAAGGTCATTTTTGCAATTAAGATGTAATAACTGCAAATCCTTTACCAGGCACTTATCATTTAGCACCTCCAAGTATTGCATATCCACACTGTGAACAAATTTATATTATTACTAGTCTTTAAGCCTGTTACATTAACGGGTGCTAGAATAGATGCGTATGTCTGTCTTTCTTTCTTTCTCTCTCTCTCTCTCTCTCTCTCTCCTTGGACACTTTCTGTCTGTCTTTCTTTCTGTCTGTCTCTCTTTCCTCTGCTGTCCACCACCACCCCTTCCCTGTTCCCCCCCTGTCCAGCAGCAGCCCTTCTCCCTTTGTTTTACGTCTCCCCTGTCCAGCAGCACCTCTTCTCTGCTCCCCCTGTCCAGCAGCACCTCTTCCCTGCTCCCCCTGTCCCTCTTCCCTGCATCCCCTGTCCAGAAGCACCTCTTCCCTGCTCCCCCTGTCCAGCAGCACTCCTTCCCTGCTCCCTATGTCCCTCTTCCCTGCTCCCCCTGTCCAGCAGCACTCCTTACTTGCTCCCCTGTCCCTCTGTCCTGCTCCCCCTGTCCAGCAGCACTCCTTTTTGCGCCCCCATGTCCCTCTTCCCTACTCCCCCTGCCCAGCAGCACTCCTTACTTGCTCCCCCTGTCCCTCTTTCCTGCTCCCCCTGTACACCTGGCATAATTTTAGTCACCCATATTCCTCTATGCCTCTCGTAAGGAGATGTGCATCTACTTTGCTTTTAAATCCTAGAACGGTGGATTCCGCAATAACCTCCTCTGGGAGAGCATTCCAGGTGTCCACCACTCGTTGCGTGAAGTAGAACTTCCTGATATTTGTCCTGGACTTGTCCCCCCTTAGCTTCAGTCCATGTCCTCTTGTCCATGTCACATTGGACATTGTAAATAATTTTTTTTCCTGCTATATTTTGTCGATTCCTTTCAGTATTTTGAAAGTCTCGATCATATCCCCTCGCAGTCTCCTTTTCTCAAGGGAGAACAATCCCAGTCTCTTAAGTCGTTCCTTGAATTCCAAGTTCTCCATACCTTTTATTAGTTTCGTTGCTGGTCTCTGCACCCTCTCCAGCAGTTTTATATCCTTCTTTAGCTTGGGAGACCAATGTTGGACACAGTATTCCAAGTGTGGTCTGACCATCGCTCTATAAAGTGGCATTATAACTTTCTCCAATCTACTCATGATTCCATTTTTTATCATGCCTAACATTCTATTTGCTTTCTTTGCCACTGCCGCGCATTGTGCCGACGGTTTCAGGGTCCTATCTATCAGTTCACCCAGGTCCTTTTCTTGTTTGCTCTTACCCAGAGTTGCACCTGACATTCTATACTCGTGTTCCTTATTCTTTCTGCCTAAATGCATTACTTTGCACTTTTCCACATTAAACTTCATCTGCCATTTCTCCACCTATTTCTCTAACTGACACAAGTCACTCTGGAGTTCCTCGCTATCCTTCTGCTATCTAATTGCCCGGCATAGCTTTGTGTCATCTGCATACTTGATGATCTCACTGGATGTTCCTTCTTCTAGGTCATTGATGAAAATATTAAATAAGATGGATCCAAGTACCGAGCCCTGGGGCACACCGCTAGTCACTTTCTCCCAGTCTGAGAACTTCCCATTTATGCCCACTCTCTGCTTTCTGTTCTCCAGCCATTTGCCTATC